>NC_061509.1:21756401-21877559 GCF_022539505.1 Lolium rigidum | reverse complement strand
TGTCAACACCCGGATTTTTTAAGTCCAGATGCCTATTATGCCATACATCGCAATCCCGGGAATATTGTTGTTGCGAGACATAATAGTTGAATATCATAGAGTCATCATTTATTACAACACATAATCGTCTTACAAAGGTAGATCACATGATCCAAAATTACAATAGTAGTTGATCTATCGGTCAACGAACATCACAAATAAGCGGAAGCGAAGTAGTAGTGGCTATCTAATCCACAGGCCAACGCTTGACGTCAGGAGCGGTCCTAGTTGTCGTAGACGTCCCGCTGTCCATCTTCCTCGTACTCGCTTGTTCACCTTCATAGTCCGGCCATTTGAATAGCCAGGGACAAAGCCATGAGTACTTTTAAAGTACTCGCCAACTAATACTAGTGTAAGTACTATAAACTATAGTAAGGGGGTGCTAAGCTCTAAGTTTATTTGCATAAAGCCAAGTTTATTTCATAAACATTTAGAAAAGACTCTTCATTTGCTAAACTAACTCAAGTGGGAACATTAGTGTCATTCCCACAACTCTGTTGTGATTCAAATTCAAAATCACCATTCACCTTTCAAATTCAAGTCCCAAGTCATATGTCACATTTTGAAAATGGTCTGATGACGGAACAGTATGGCCTTCCCAACCGTCCATAACCGTGGACGCGGCTATTCGAATAGTTCTACACTCTGCAGAGGTCGTACACTTGTGCCACAATATTTGCAATAATCCGTCGGGGTTAAGCGGCCCTGATTTACCATACTCCGTATGCGGACTACCAACCATAACCTTTCACTTACATACTCTAGTATAGGCACCTCTCCCCATGAGCTTGGCCTCCCGGTGAAAACCGCGAGTCAACCCGGGAACTGCACAGGGCTTGGGCCGGACATTCACCTCATTCCACGTCATATTGCATCGTTTTGTTTGTTGTGGAGGCAGCCCTTGGCCTAACCCCGATGACGCTTGTTTAGAGGGAACCCATACTAAAGCACATAAATTTCTAGTTAAGCCCTTACCCATATTGGGTATTGTGGGGGTACTTTCAAATTGGAATGGTATCGCATCCGAACCCAACCATCAGTTTTGTAAAATTCACCAAGTCATTCACAAGTCATATTCACCTTCAAAATCTTTCAATAGAATGAATCATCATTCCAAGGTTTTCAAAGTCACTTCATTTCACATGATCCCATCTAGAGTAGTCAATTTTATTTATTTAGCAATAGCAACTAGTCATGAGGGGTGCTAACTAGCTTGTCTTGCTCTAGGCTAACTTTGATACTCTTGTTATACTCTATATCTAAACCAAGTGAATCATGAATCAAAAAAAGGGTAAACTTTGATAAACAAAATTTAGAAAAGCTTGTAAAGTAAAAACTTGGGATAGGAGCATTAAGCGTAAAGTAAAAATATTGGTGCCTTGCTCTTGTAGAGCTTTGCACAAGGGAACCTTGCAAGAGTGTTAGCTTGCCTTGATTGGTGTATTGATCAAAGTTTTCCGGCTCTTCCTCCTGGTAGAATACCTCCTCCTCTTGATAGTCTCCGGTACTAGCGTCTAAAAACGAATACGAGGATACAATCACCAAACAATACTTAGGTACTCTTAATTAGCCTTAATGGCTCACTCAAATGATCTAGCATCACTACTTAACATTTATTCTCAAATTATGTTAGGGTTTCTTTATTTAACATTAGGAAAATAATTTCCTCTCATTGAAAATTGGAAGTAGGGTTTATCTTTGGTTTGGAGAAATAATTTCCTCTCATTGAATTCTTCTTAAGATTTAATTTCTCTCATGAATAATAGATGACCTAGGTTGACCAAAGTCAACCTCTTCATACTTATCATTTGAGAAAATGATTTAAATGAGGTTCCATACCTCATGCAATTTAATACTAACAAGGTAGTGATTTAATGCCACCAAATAATTCCTTATGAGATTATTAGACCATGGTCACTACCTCATGTTGAATTATTTGAGAACAAGATTTAAATGAGAGGAATACCTCTCATATGATTTAACACATGATTGTAACTAATTTAGTAAAAAACTACTATTGAGTTGATTCAATATTCTCAAACAACCAGGGATGATCCCATGTTGACCAAGGTCAACACTTCACACTTAGTATTTGAGAAAAGGGATTTAAATGAGATTCATCATCTCATGTGATTTAAATAACTAGTGCAATTTAAAAACTATGTTGGTTTAAATTCTACAAGTGAGCAAGTATGAGCCTAAGCATTTAAAGGTCAACACATTACTTCACCACTTGTGAGAATGATTTAAATGGGGTGCTACACCTCATTGGTTTAAAATCCTAAAATTTGCTATAGTTTAAATGGACTAGTATTGACTACATAGCCAATATTTGGATCTAGTCCATGATCATACAAACAACCTGTCTATATTATTGCATAATCAATTAGAGGACATCAATTGTGATTTATTAGAGTTGGAATCAACTCAAAATCATTTATAGATAATTTCTAATATTTATTTGAAGTCGAAAAGGCCCTGTCTTGTTATTTTTATCATTTATATTTTATTTCGAATTTGGACATGAGGCCAGTGCCTTTATTTAGATAATTTCATGGGCTTTCTAAATATATAAAATTTGCTAAGTTTGGTTTAGTAGAATTTAAACTATTTAAATTTGAAGTAGCAGCAGTATTGGATTTTTAACTAAATAGATTAAACCGAATTTGAATTACTCGGGCTTGGCGGGAAACACTATTGGGCCGAAACGGATTAAACCAACACCGCACAGCCCAGCTAGCAACCGGTGCGTGTGGGCTGCCCCGACGAGGTGGGGCCTACACGTCGGTGACTTAAATCGACCGAATCGGTACCCGGTGATATCGGCCGTTAGATTAGGGCTCGATCGGACGATCGTGGAGCGTCGTCGTCGACGGGGAGAGGAGCTCACTGCGCCGGCGAGGTAGGGGGTCGGAGAGCGCAGGAGGTCGCCGGAGGTCGATGGCGAGGTTCGAGGCGACGTTGGCGAGGCGTAGAAGCTCCCGGCACCGTGGCGAGGCTCGGGGCTGCTCCAATCGATGGCGATGGTCTCGCGAGCTCCGGCGGCTGTGAGCTTGCGATTGGGGCTGCTCCGGCGAGGTTTGGTGAAATTGATCGGTGGGGAAGGCTCAGTGAGAGGAGGGGAGTGGATGGGATGCAGAGAGAAGGCGCCGATCATCTCTATTTATAGCGTCGCATGGTGGCCGCGGTGTGCTGAGAAGGGTCGACGACGGTGAGGTCTTTCCAGGACGCGAAGGGGCAAGCTAGGGCGAGCATCGTGTAGGCGACGTCTAGGCGGTGCTAGCGTGCTTGATGGCGCGTCCAATGATGGCCTGTGGCGCCCTGGCGACGGTGGTGTACTCGCGGTACGGGAGCGGCAGGACGTCGATCATGGCGATGGCTACGGTGCTACTGCGAGCCTATGCGGTTGTCTAACAGGGTTCGGGTGTGGTGTTGGGCGTGCGTGCACGAGGGCAAGGTGAGGGGAGGACGAGCGAGTCCAGGCGATGACGTGTCCTGCGGCGTCCAGGACGGTGTCTGGGCGTGCTCACCGCGCGCCTGGCATGTTCTGGGCGTGTCTGGGCACGCCTCGTTCGGCCAGTGGCGTGCAAGGGAGTGGCCGGGGCGTGTACCGGCAGTGTCCTGGTGTACCAGAGATGCTCAATGACAAGGTGTAGGGGAGAGTAGAGGCTTAGGTTGCTCGAGTGCCATGGGGGCCGGCATGGCCACGGCATGGTTTGCTTTTCTTATTTTTCCACTTTTCCAAACCCTTGCAAGTACTCAACTCGATGCAGGGGTCCTAGAGATAGCTAATGATCACAAGGTTAAAGTGGTTTAGTGAAGAAACCAATGGACAATAGGTTGTAACTCAATTTAGAAACTATGCCTCGCCAAGTGTTTGTTAAAATGGCCGCAAGAGAAATTTATTCAAATTTTGAAATTCTTTTTGGTGCATCTCTTTTATATAATTAGAGTGATGGAATGGTGGTGGTGGTGCTCATTTTGGTGAAGATTTACAAGAATTCCAAAATGGGGTAATCTTCACATAGATTTAAAGTCTCCACTTGTCCCCGTCTTTCCGGTCAACCTAGTCAATATTAGCAGAGATGGTCAACATGAAAGTTGTTGACCTTGACATGGTCTTGGATGACATGGTCATAGTTGACCAAGTTTAGTTTAGGATTTGAGAATTGCAGGGGGTAAAGTGGTGAAGATTTTATAAATGGGTCATATGACCATTATCATATGTAAGATGAAATCTTGATTTCCTTTGATTTGATTCTTGATCCAATGATGCAATTGTGTTAGTTTATCATATTGAAGTATTTTAGAAGCAAGGAAGCAAGCAATTATGGCCTTGGTGAAGGATTTGCATTTTGGCATATGGTGTATGTGAGTAAAAATGGAAATTCTTCACCATTTGAATTCTCTCTATTGGATTTGACTTTGGTTGACTCTAATGTGGTTCTTATGAGTTTAGAAACATTTTAAGAGCATTGAATCCAATTCATTTGGTCTTGCTCAAAGATTTGCAAATTTGGCCTTAATACATAGGAGATGAGGTGTCAAATTTTACTAAACTTGTAAATGGTTGATCTTGCTTCACTTGGGCATGGGCTAGGGTCCCTTTAGTGTTATATTAGGTTTAGAGAGGATCTCACACCATTTGGTCAAAGTTTAGAGACCTAGGTCAATGTTTGGTGAAAAGCCTATGTGTCACATATGCTTTTATGCATATGTGGTATTTTATTTTTAATTTGACTTGGTTTGACCCAATTGGTTTTGTTGAATGTTGAAATGATATATGAAGGTAATCCAACCATTCACCACAAGTCCTAGGGTCAATTTTCTTAAATTCACAAATTTGCTATTTTACTCTCATATGCCTCTATGGCATTTTTAGTTTCTTTTTAATTTCTTTGGAAAACACTTGGATTTGATTTGATAAGCCTTTGGTAAGGTGTATGAAGGTTTTCCAAACCTCTATGCAAAGTGGAAAGGTTTAGGGTAAAGATTTATAATTATAGTCATAGGCACATATGCCTTTTTCTTATTTAATTTCTTTTTATTTCATTTTAACTAGGATGATGAAAAGAGGGGTGAGGTTTAGGGTTTAAGTTTATTTCAAACTACTATAATAATCAATCATCGCAATAGCACAAGAATTAAACAAGATCACTATGTATCATACTTCATTTAATAAAAGTTTTTGTTGGTTCCAAAATTTGGAACTAGTGAAATTCATTTGTTTTATTTTGAAATTCTTGGGATGTTACAAACCCTTCCTCCTTAAACAAATCTCGTCCCGAGATTTTAAGAAAAGTTAGGTTCCTAAGAGAGATTGAGCATTTTGATTAACAGGAAGACATACTTGTCATGGTCCGGGGTGCTTCCTGGACTTCGGTGGCGGTCATGTGGTAGAGGCGGCCGTTGTTGTTGTTCTCGGTTCCTTCTACCGCGAAGCGACGCTGTTGCTGGGCAGGTGCAGCGGTGTTGGCGGCAATCTTGGCAAGCTTCTTGGGGCACTCATTGGAGTAGTGGCCCACAACTCCACATTCATAGCAGCTTGATCGTGGACTTGTCCTTGGGGTTGACGGGAGCGATGATTGCTTCCGGCTATTGGGGCAAGTGTTGACGTTGGTGTTGTTCCCATTGTTGTTTCGTTGTTGGGGTTGTTGTTGTTGTGGTGGCTATTGTTGTTGTTGTTGTTGTTGTTGCCTCCGGGCTTCGGGGTCCTCCGTTGTTGTTGGCGTAGTTGGGGCGATAAGTCCGAGCAGGTGGCCTGTTGTTTCGGGGGTGAATCCTCCGGAGGAGTTATTGCGGTACTTCCGGGTATGGTGGGGTCCACTCGGTTCATCATTCTGCGCTTGCGGTTCTCATTGGCCTCGATGCAGCTTTCCTTCCATCTCGTATGGCTGAGTCCACCGGGGCTTCGAGGTCAGCGAACGGAATGTTCACTAACACGGCTTGCATCTCGTCATGCGATCCGTTCAGAAATCTTTCCTTCCTCTTCTCGTTGGTGTCGGTCTCATCCGGGCGTACCTTGACAGAGTTAGAAACCCGTCGCGGTATTCCACCACGGACATCCTTCCTTGCTTGAGTTCACGGAACTCGTCTCTCATCTTCTTGATCAGTCCTTGGGGCACATGGTACTTGCTAAACTTCAGCTTGAAGTCTTCCCAGTGTCATTATCCGTCCCGCATTCATTGCACGGGCACTTGTCCACCAGGCTCGGCAGGTCCCGACAGGTAGTGGGTGGCGAACAGTACTTTTCTCGCGGCTTCAACTCCCGCAACTTCAAGGTTATTCTCCATGGTCTGGAGCCAGTCATCAGCATCTAGGGGCTCTTCAGTCTTGTTGAACATCGGTGGGTTGGTGTGCTGAAAGTTCTTCAGCTTCGATCCAGGGTGATCGTGGTTTCCATGGCCTTGATTGTTCTGAGCTATCTGTTGCAGTGCAGCAATGTTTGCTTGGCGTTCGGCTCTCTCGACTTCTCGGTCTGCCATCATCGTCTGCAGCAGTTGCATCATGACATCTTGGGTGGTGTTGCGGGTTGGTGGGGCCATCTGAACATTGAGGTAGATGATAAGATAAGAGGGAAATTTCTAGGGTTTGTTTTGTTAAAGTTTAAAAAGTTCATAATATTGAAAACTTGAGTAGTGTTGCGGGGGTAAAAACCAACAACACTTTTTCATTCATACCAAACATCACACATTACAAAGCTAACACACCGTTGGTTTGAAGAACCATTCATCGCTCTACGATACAAGGGGATCCTGATACAACTCACACCTACTTAAGTGCTTGGGTGATACTACTCTTCAGGGTGGAATTCCGCGTCTTCACGGGTAATGTGCTTGGCGAGAGGCGAGGGCGTTGTCCAAATCCCCGAGGGTTTTGTACCGCTCGAACTCCCGAGGTGCTTCATAGGGGTTCATCTTGGGTTGTGGTGGGGGCATGGTCATCGGTCTTCCCATGGAGTCATGTCTTGGGTAGTAGATGAAGCGAGTGTTCTTGATCTTGTTCTTATTTTGTCCGCACAGACGGAAAATTGCTTCTTGCATAGCTCTGACTAGTCCTTCCTTCCAAGTGTTTCCCGTTACAGAAAACCAGATGGTTTCCCATACCGGGGCATCAAGCTTCCTTCGTAGATCAGTAGAAACGTCCCACCGAGGTGGTTCTCCGGAGTGGTTTTTGAGGGGTATTCCGAAGAACTCGGGATACGGGTGTTCTAGATAGTCCACTAGTTGCTTCAACTCCTTTTCGAACCTTAGGTCGCCTCCGGAACCAAGCTGATAGGACTCCCATTGGTACTTCATCTGTGAGCAATGAGGATGAGTAAATTAATGAGGTGATCAAGTGTGCAAAGTTTTAGGTACAATTACAAAGAAAAGTAGAGCATGGATTTATTCTTTTGAAAAGATCTTAAGGTAAGGGTGAGAATAAGTTTTTCAGAAATATTCACTTTCTTTGTTTTGGAAACTAAGTTTTTCGGACGTCCATTCTAACTAGGGTCTCCTAAGGTCAAACAATGGCTCTGATACCAACTTGTCAACACCCGGATTTTTTTAAGTCCAGATGCCTATTATGCCATACATCGCAATCCCAGGAATATTGTTGTTGCGAGACATAATAGTTGAATATCATAGAGTCATCATTTATTACAACACATAATCGTCTTACAAAGGTAGATCACATGATCCAAAATTACAATAGTAGTTGATCTATCGGTCAACGAACATCACAAATAGCGGAAGCGAAGTAGTAGTGGCTATCTAATCCACAGGCCAACGCTTGACGTCGAGAGCGGTCCTAGTTGTCGTAGACGTCCCGCTGTCCATCTTCCTCGTACCGTCGTTCACCTTCATAGTCTGGCCATTTGAATAGCCAGGGACAAAGCCATGAGTACTTTTAAAGTACTCGCCAACTAATACTAGTGTAAGTACTATAAACTATAGTAAGGGGGTGCTAAGCTCTAAGTTTATTTGCATAAAGCCAAGTTTATTTCATAAACATTTAGAAAAGACTCTTCATTTGCTAAACTAACTCAAGTGGGAACATTAGTGTCATTCCCACAACTCTGTTGTGATTCAAATTCAAAATCACCATTCACCTTTCAAATTCAAGTCCCAAGTCATATGTCACATTTTGAAAATGGTCCGATGACTGAACAAGTATGGCCTTCCCAACCGTCCATAACCGTGGACGCGGCTATTCGAATAGTTCTACACTCGCAGAGGTCGTACACTTGTGCCACAATATTTGCAATAATCCGTCGTGGTTAATCGGCCCTGATTTACCATACTCCGTATGCGGACTACCAACCATAACCTTTCACTTACATACTCTAGTATAGGCACCTCTCCCCATGAGCTTGGCCTCCCGGTGAAAACCGCAGTCAACCCGGGAACTGCACAGGGCTTGGGCCGGACATTCACCTCATTCCACGTCATATTGCATCGTTTTGTTTGTTGTGGAGGCAGCCCTTGGCCTAACCCCGATGACGCTTGTTTAGAGGGAACCCATACTAAAGCACATAAATTTCTAGTTAAGCCCTTACCCATATTGGGTATTGTGGGGGTACTTTCAAATTGGAATGGTATCGCATCCGAACCCAACCATCAGTTTTGTAAAATTCACCAAGTCATTCACAAGTCATATTCACCTTCAAAATCTTTCAATAGAATGAATCATCATTCCAAGGTTTTCAAAGTCACTTCATTTCACATGATCCCATCTAGAGTAGTCAATTTTATTTATTTAGCAATAGCAACTAGTCATGAGGGGTGCTAACTAGCTTGTCTTGCTCTAGGCTAACTTTGATACTCTTGTTATACTCTATATCTAAACCAAGTGAATCATGAATCAAAAAAAGGGTAAACTTTGATAAACAAAATTTAGAAAAGCTTGTAAAGTAAAAACTTGGGATAGGAGCATTAAGCGTAAAGTAAAAATATTGGTGCCTTGCTCTTGTAGAGCTTTGCACAAGGGAACCTTGCAAGAGTGTTAGCTTGCCTTGATTGGTGTATTGATCAAAGTTTTCTGGCTCTTCCTCCTGGTAGAATACCTCCTCCTCTTGATAGTCTCCGGTACTAGCGTCTAAAAACGAATACGAGGATACAATCACCAAACAATACTTAGGTACTCTTAATTAGCCTTAATGGCTCACTCAAATGATCTAGCATCACTACTTAACATTTATTCTCAAATTATGTTAGGGTTTCTTTATTTAACATTAGGAAAATAATTTCCTCTCATTGAAAATTGGAAGTAGGGTTTATCTTTGGTTTGGAGAAATAATTTCCTCTCATTGAATTCTTCTTAAGATTTAATTTCTCTCATGAATAATAGATGACCTAGGTTGACCAAAGTCAACCTCTTCATACTTATCATTTGAGAAAATGATTTAAATGAGGTTCCATACCTCATGCAATTTAATACTAACAAGGTAGTGATTTAATGCCACCAAATAATTCCTTATGAGATTATTAGACCATGGTCACTACCTCATGTTGAATTATTTGAGAACAAGATTTAAATGAGAGGAATACCTCTCATATGATTTAACACATGATTGTAACTAATTTAGTAAAAAACTACTATTGAGTTGATTCAATATTCTCAAACAACCAGGGATGATCCCATGTTGACCAAGGTCAACACTTCACACTTAGTATTTGAGAAAAGGGATTTAAATGAGATTCATCATCTCATGTGATTTAAATAACTAGTGCAATTTAAAAACTATGTTGGTTTAAATTCTACAAGTGAGCAAGTATGAGCCTAAGCATTTAAAGGTCAACACATTACTTCACCACTTGTGAGAATGATTTAAATGGGGTGCTACACCTCATTGGTTTAAAATCCTAAAATTTGCTATAGTTTAAATGGACTAGTATTGACTACATAGCCAATATTTGGATCTAGTCCATGATCATACAAACAACCTGTCTATATTATTGCATAATCAATTAGAGGACATCAATTGTGATTTATTAGAGTTGGAATCAACTCAAAATCATTTATAGATAATTTCTAATATTTATTTGAAGTCAGAAAAGGCCCTGTCTTGTTATTTTTATCATTTATATTTTATTTCGAATTTGGACATGAGGCCAGTGCCTTTATTTAGATAATTTCATGGGCTTTCTAAATATATAAAATTTGCTAAGTTTGGTTTAGTAGAATTTAAACTATTTAAATTTGAAGTAGCAGCAGTATTGGATTTTTAACTAAATAGATTAAACCGAATTTGAATTATCGGGCTTGGCGGGAAACACTATTGGGCCGAAACGGATTAAACCAACACTCGCACAGCCCAGCTAGCAACCGGTGCGTGTGGGCTGCCCCGACGAGGTGGGGCCTACACGTCGCTGACTTAAATCGACCGAATCGGTACCTGGTGATATCGGCCGTTAGATTAGGGCTCGATCGGACGATCGTGGAGCGTCGTCGTCGACGGGGGAGAGGAGCTCACTGCGCCGGCGAGGTAGGGGGTCGGAGAGCGCAGGAGGTCGCCGGAGGTCGATGGCGAGGTTCGAGGCGACGTTGGCGAGGCAGAAGAAGCTCCTGGCACCGTGGCGAGGCTCGGGGCTGCTCCAATCGATGGCGATGGTCCGCGAGCTCCGGCGGCTGTGAGCTTGCGATTGGGGCTGCTCCGGCGAGGTTTGGTGAAATTGATCGGTGGGGAAGGCTCGGTGAGAGGAGGGGAGTGGATGGGATGCGAGAGAGAAGGCGCCGATCATCTCTATTTATAGCGTCGCATGGTGGCCGCGGTGTGCTCGAGAAGGGTCGACGACGGTGAGGTCTTTCCAGGACGCGAAGGGGCAAGCTAGGGCGAGCATCGTGTAGGCGACGTCTAGGCGGTGCTAGCGTGCTTGATGGCGCGTCCAATGATGGCCTGTGGCGCCCGGGCGACGGTGGTGTACTCGCGGTACGGGAGCGGCAGGACGTCGATCATGGCGATGGCTACGGTGCTACTCGCGAGCCTATGCGGTTGTCTACCGGGGTTCGGGTGTGGTGTTGGGCGTGCGTGCACGAGGGCAAGGTGAGGGGAGGACGAGCGAGTCCGAGCGATGACGTGTCCTCGCGGCGTCCGGGACGGTGTCCGGGCGTGCTCACCGCGCGCTCGGCATGTTCCGGGCGTGTCCGGGCACGCCTCGTTCGGCCGGTGGCGTGCAAGGGAGTGGCCGGGGCGTGTACCGGCGGTGTCCTGGTGTACCAGAGATGCTCAATGACAAGGTGTAGGGGAGAGTAGAGGCTTAGGTTGCTCGAGTGCCATGGGGGCCGGCATGGCCACGGCATGGTTTGCTTTTCTTATTTTTCCACTTTTCCAAACCCTTGCAAGTACTCAACTCGATGCAGGGGTCCTAGAGATAGCTAATGATCACAAGGTTAAAGTGGTTTAGTGAAGAAACCAGTGGACAATAGGTTGTAACTCAATTTAGAAACTATGCCTGCCAAGTGTTTGTTAAAATGGCCGCAAGAGAAATTTATTCAAATTTTGAAATTCTTTTTGGTGCATCTCTTTTATATAATTAGAGTGATGGAATGGTGGTGGTGGTGCTCATTTTGGTGAAGATTTACAAGAATTCCAAAATGGGGTAATCTTCACATAGATTTAAAGTCTCCACTTGTCCCTGTCTTTCTGGTCAACCTAGTCAATATTAGCAGAGATGGTCAACATGAAAGTTGTTGACCTTGACATGGTCTTGGATGACATGGTCATAGTTGACCAAGTTTAGTTTAGGATTTGAGAATTGCAGGGGGTAAAGTGGTGAAGATTTTATAAATGGGTCATATGACCATTATCATATGTAAGATGAAATCTTGATTTCCTTTGATTTGATTCTTGATCCAATGATGCAATTGTGTTAGTTTATCATATTGAAGTATTTTAGAAGCAAGGAAGCAAGCAATTATGGCCTTGGTGAAGGATTTGCATTTTGGCATATGGTGTATGTGAGTAAAAATGGAAATTCTTCACCATTTGAATTCTCTCTATTGGATTTGACTTTGGTTGACTCTAATGTGGTTCTTATGAGTTTAGAAACATTTTAAGAGCATTGAATCCAATTCATTTGGTCTTGCTCAAAGATTTGCAAATTTGGCCTTAATACATAGGAGATGAGGTGTCAAATTTTACTAAACTTGTAAATGGTTGATCTTGCTTCACTTGGGCATGGGCTAGGGTCCCTTTAGTGTTATATTAGGTTTAGAGAGGATCTCACACCATTTGGTCAAAGTTTAGAGACCTAGGTCAATGTTTGGTGAAAAGCCTATGTGTCACATATGCTTTTATGCATATGTGGTATTTTATTTTTAATTTGACTTGGTTTGACCCAATTGGTTTTGTTGAATGTTGAAATGATATATGAAGGTAATCCAACCATTCACCACAAGTCCTAGGGTCAATTTTCTTAAATTCACAAATTTGCTATTTTACTCTCATATGCCTCTATGGCATTTTTAGTTTCTTTTTAATTTCTTTGGAAAACACTTGGATTTGATTTGATAAGCCTTTGGTAAGGTGTATGAAGGTTTTCCAAACCTCTATGCAAAGTGGAAAGGTTTAGGGTAAAGATTTATAATTATAGTCATAGGCACATATGCCTTTTTCTTATTTAATTTCTTTTTATTTCATTTTAACTAGGATGATGAAAAGAGGGGTGAGGTTTAGGGTTTAAGTTTATTTCAAACTACTATAATAATCAATCATCGCAATAGCACAAGAATTAAACAAGATCACTATGTATCATACTTCATTTAATAAAAGTTTTTGTTGGTTCCAAAATTTGGAACTAGTGAAATTCATTTGTTTTATTTTGAAATTCTTGGGATGTTACAAAAATGTACACCAAAAATCAGCAATTAAACAACTCATGCTTTTGTATAAAACTGAAAATACAATCAAGATTTCAACAAGCCATGTGTTTCTAGCCCAGTTTAGGCAGAACTAACCATAACTGCAAAGGATAAGACAGTAGGGGCTACCACTTACCAGCTCTCTCTTTCTAAGAATGTCGGCAGTAATATGCATCCAATATTTTGTTTGCAGTTTTAACAGGGGTAACTTTGTAAGTTACTGGAATTACAGAGGAACTATAGACTAGGAGTAGACCAGACTTATGCGAAGACAAAGTAATCTTCAAGCCACTGTCTACAAAATGAGCACAAGACAGTGCAATCTTCAAAGCGCCAACCACTGTCTGAAGGGGTCAGCCAGTGACAAATCATGGATAATCTCATCGAGATTAGTACGACCGTAATGCTCAGGTCCCTTATGACACTTGAATTCAATCCAAGCATCCTGAGAAGCTCTGTTTTCCACTTGTAGCAGCTTGTGTTGATAAGCAACTGATTGACTGCTGTAGTAACAGTATCCTTCAAATTCAATTTTGTTCAGCACTTTTGCATTCAAAACAAAGAACCTTGCAAAGTCAATCTGCTTATCATTGCCTACGAATGACTTAAACACCACTTTTTTCAGATGGGTCTGAAGGCATTCAATTGGATGCAGTGGGTCATACTGAGGCTCATTTTTATTATCCATCTCATAGTGCTTGTGAAACTGCAAAATGAAAAGAAGAGGTTTATGATATAGCTGTTGCTAACTTGAACAGATAAGATGTCAATTAAATCATACATATAAGCAAGCAAAATATGAGTGCTCACAATGACGTAGAGCCGTTCCAAACAGGGGAACCCCCTGAGGAAGTTAAGAACCGTGTGCAATTCACGGCCCGAAGACCCGAGAGCCAGTAACCTTCAAGGTGTGTATTGAGTTTTCCAATCTGACCGGGCTCATTCCCCGAAGAAAAGAAAATGAATATCAAAAGATAAATATCTGTATGTAGGAGTGCCGAATACTGGTTGCATCTGCTACCTGCGGGAAGATCCGTACCGGTGAGTAAGGGCCCAATATCTCGAGCTTAGGTGCTCTAACTACCCGGATAGTCAAACGATCCAAGTGGTAAGGTAATAGTATCCTTTCAAGACAAGGAGCGTCCTCAATGACCAATTCTTCTATCTTATGTATGCTGCTAAAGGCACCGATGCTCCTAAGAGTCGGCGAGCTAACACGGAGGCGCCCCGTAGACTTAACTCCTTTTATGAATAAACTCTCCAAGGCATGGCAGCTAGAGATCAGTAAATGGAAGACTTCCTCCGAGATGGAGACATTAAACAATGAAAGCTTCTTGAGGAGGGGGAAATTCATAGGTGACACGATCTCATGGGGGAAATGACATTCGCTGATTTTGGCAACGAGGAGGGTGGATGCAGAGCACAACACGAATGGTGGCAGTAGTCCATGGCTGTAGCTGATATTGAGCTCCTGGAGATTGGCTAGTACGTGCTCTGGAGTGGAACCAGATCTGGAACCAGCTCTCCACCTGAGTGAACCCGATGTGGTGGCAGGGGAAGGAGAATCGCCGGGTGGGGCCAGGGTGCTGGGATAGTATTTGGGAGATGGCGGAGGCGAGGACGGAGATGGGGACATGTGGGATCCAGGTGAGGATGTCGAGGTTGAGAGGCGCGGACCGCCAGAGGGGGCGCCATCGGCGAGAGAGTACCTGCGTGCGGCCACCGTGTCCTTTGTTGGGAGGAGGGAGATGATGGTGCCGAGGATGGCATCGGGGAGGTGACTGATGAGATCGTCATCGGGCGCTGGTGCCGACGCTGCAGCGATCTTCTCCATGGATGGCGGGTACAGATGGAGTCAGGCCATCGATCACCGCCGTCCCCGGCGCTGGGGAATGGAGTTGGAGGTAGGGAACCGCGATAGATCTAGGGTTCAGGGTGGTAAGGCAGTAGTAGAATTTGGGAATGGAGCGGCTCTGTGGAGTGTGGACGGTCCTAGCCTTTCTAATATGGAGAATTCCGATATAAGTATTGATAAAATTCTTTATTTGATGGTAAAACAAAATATGATTTCCGTATTTGGCCCTGGAAATTATTATTTTTCCTT
This sequence comes from Lolium rigidum, assembly GCF_022539505.1. Classification (NCBI taxonomy): domain Eukaryota; kingdom Viridiplantae; phylum Streptophyta; class Magnoliopsida; order Poales; family Poaceae; genus Lolium; species Lolium rigidum. Next base: position 21,862,573 of record NC_061509.1, on the reverse strand, counting down.
ATTTGACACTAGGTCTAAATTTCTTTCCCAATATGACAATCATGTACATTTTGACCACTAACAGGGGGCATTATGTGACCAATTTTTTAAGAGGACTAAAGCAGCAGTAGAGTGATATGTTTGTTCATGGTTAAATGACCGAATGATTGTCCCGTACATTTGGTCGCCGACCGATCTTAATTCAAAAGCTTACATTCGGGGGGTTTTAATTCAAAAATTGGGCTCACATTCACCACATACATGAGGTGAAGTCAACATATACTCCAAGGAAATGAACAAGTGACATGTAAATATTCACTCTAACTTCAGTGGTCAACACATTGTTAATTTAACCATGTATAAATTGTACAAACTCAAAAAAAAATTCATGTAAATTGTCAAAGCGAGAACGGCAACAAGTCTGCAGTACCGTAGATGAACTGTAACTAGCAGATTCAGTTGTACAATTCTCATGAGAAGAAGCATGTTAGATGCAAATGTAATCCAGTATCATCATTTTCTAGTTCTACCCTAATCAACTCGAGGAAACATAAGATTAACCGGTCATTAAGGCCACATAGAAGCACAAATGGAAGCACATGAAGGAGCGTGAGCCGAGAGGAGTGCCCGAGACGGCATAGGCCGGACTCCTGAGCAGATCGTACGCGGTGCTAACCTGCACCACTCGCGGAAGAGGGCCCACATCTTAATCCACCATTCATTCATTTACATCTAACAGCCAGCACGGAATGAGATCCCAGGACAGCCCAAGTCAACAGCACCCAGGCACATCGGGCGAGCGGGAAGGAGAGGAGTAGAGCTTGATACAAGATGTGTAGTGTGCCACAGATTTTTTGAGGATGGAGGACACCTTTTTCTCAACTGCAAGTATACAAAGAAGAGGTGGCAAAGTCTACTCCTCGAGGATGTATGCCTGAAACTACTTCCATGTCGGTCAGCAATTGAGGTGCTTGAGGAAGTATTAAGATTCTCGGAGAATGAACAGTTACTGACGGCGTCTTTTTTGTGGAATTGGTGGCAAGAACGAAATAGAGGCAATCATGGTGAGAACCATCATAGAGCATCTTCACGGGCAACCCCCAACATAGCATGTTCTATTTGGGGATGCTGCTCCCAACCGGCGTCCCCATACGCCAGTCCCAATAGATTTTGAATTTAAAATGATATTTAAAAACCTAGATTTATACGAAAGTTATACAAAAGTAGCTCGAATTTCAACATAACTAAAACTGAAATTTAATCCTGATCTAGTGGACGTCGGTTGGGATGCTCGACGGTCCTGCCTCGTCGTCCTTCTTCGCCATTGTTGTGTGCGTCCGTGCCCGCTTCTCCTCCCTTGCTTCGCGCATCTGGCGGTGGAGCATGGCGGCCGGCGTCGCAGGGGCTTGCCGGCGGCGCTGTCCCCGCGCTTCCAGCCTTTCCCGAGAAGCTTCGATCTCGGTACGCCTCGCCTGCTGGCGGGCGAACGCCTCGTAGTGGCGATGAGCGTTGAGCTCTGCGAGCTTCTGTCGCTCTGCCTCCATGAGGCGGTGTCCCGCCTCCTCTTTGCTGGCGCGAGATCTCGAGGACGTGCTCGAGGTTCGTGTCGTTGATGAACTCGCGCTGCTCCTCCTTCAACCGCTTGTATCGTTGCGCATTCAGCGATGCAAGGATCGCCGCCTGCTCCGGATCGGCGGGGGCCTGCGGCGGCTCGCCCGACTGCGCTGCCTCCTCCGCCGCCTCTGCTTCCGCGTCTGAGACGTAGGCCTCTTGCCACGCCGCGAACCGTGGGTCCTCGTCCTCGTCGGAGCTGTACTCCGCGTCGGCCTCCGGCTCCGGCTCCGGCAGCGGCTGCGGTGGTGGTGGAGGCAGCGCGCGGCCGTTGAGGCCAAGCATCGAGTATGTGGTTTTCAGACGGCGCGTCATTTTGATGTGGAGAGGAGAGAATGGAGCGGTGGTGGAGATGAGAATGGAGCGGCGGTGGTGGATGGCGTACTAGTATATAGCGGTGGCAACTACCCACATTTACGGCGACTGGACACCGCGTGGCCAGTCGCTGCCCTCGTGGCCGCCTCGGTTTCCGCGCGGGAGACCATTAAACGCCGACGACCTACCTTCCCGCGTCGCGGCCGATGCGAACCGACGCATCTTCTCGCTGACAGGGCGCCTCCACCAGCGAAAATCGTCGTTCCGCGAGGCGCCGGCGCGTCCGATTCGCGCCCTTGGTGAAGGGGCCAGCACGGGGATACCGGCGATTCTATTGGGCTCGAAAAATGGCCGCTGCCGTTTGGGACGCACCGGTGTGAGCCCAAAAACGATGCCGGCCCCATATCACTATCGGGACCGCCGGTTGAGATGCTCTTAACCCCTTCTAGTTTAATGTTCAACGGCAGATGCAAAAATGGATCAAATTTTTGGAAGAGAAAAGAAACTCATGTTGCCAAACAGACTAGACGTTGGGAGGCACCACCGAATGAATTCATTAAAATGAACGTGGATGCATCTTTCGATAAAGATACTAGGAGTGATGGCTGGGGTAGGATTGGCAGGGACAACTCGTTGGATATTTTTCTCGCAAAAAAAAAACTCGTTGGATATTTGTGTAGCTGCAGATGAACCTCCGAGGATGATGTCGGATGCCATGCATGCGGAAGTCACTGCCCTCTCCAATGCTATGCAAGTTGCCGAGCACATTGGGAAAGTGATCTTTAAGATGGACTGTTTTAACCTGAAGAATGCCATGTCGTCTTCAGATTATTCCTTCTCAACAATTGGCATCTTGCTTAGTGATATGAGATTTAGACTTCATATGAATTTTCTAGAGGCTAAAGTGGTGTACACCCCTAGAGTATGTAATAGACCGGCTCATGAGCTTGCGGCTTTGGGTTTAGGTGAAATTCACGGAGACCATGTAAGACTACGAACTTTCTTTCTAATGTAATCCGTATCGTGACCGGCGACTATGCTGCGTCTTAATGGAATACGAGTGTTCCATGTCAAAAGAAAAAAAAAGGAAAATTAGCGCGCGAGCAACGGCGGACTATGTGCCGTGCCGCTGCCGCCGGCGCCAACGCAGGAAGGGGAGGACAGCAAGCTCCGGCCTCGGGTTCTGAAGAAACGGCGCCAGCAAGCCATTCCGCTCCGCTCCGACCAGCTCGTCCCGGCCCGCTCCGAATTCGCTGCCCTTTCCCAGGGACGAGAGAAAGCTCACGGATCAAACGACCATGTGCAAAAAACAAAAAACAAAAAGTGTGGCAACCGCGTCGCCCCGCGTGACGACCGCAAGAAGACCCTGGATCTCACCGCCGGTCTCCCCACCTCACGACGCTTTAGGCCACGGATCTTCAGGGGTTTGTGGTTCTGGTGTTCCAGCGGAAGGCAGAGACATGATGAATAATGCAGCATTGGCAAAACTTCAACCTGATAGCACCCCTAGATGGCTAGATAGCTACAGAATCGTTCCTTCCTCTAGAAAAGCATAGTTCCTAGTAAGCATCAGGAAAATGCTACATGTAAGCAAAAAAATCAACCAGAATTAAACCTCTCATACTTCTGTATATAACTGAAAAGGAATACAAAAAAGTTAACAACGTAAGAACATTTTCGTGACTGAAACTGGAAAAAAAAAAGCTGCAACCATACTGTCTTTTTACTCTGATTGTAGTCAAAAGGATATTAAGCCTGGCTTAGGCTGAAGAAAGTCCAGTGGCACAGGGTAAGAGGAGTTTCAAAAACGCCATCCACAAAGCAAGCAGACAATGCAAACTTCAGACGCCAACCCCTTTCATCAAAAGAGGAGCAAAAGATAATGCAATCTTCAGGCATCAACAACCTCAAGTCTTTCTACGAAACAAGCTGTTGAAGGTTTCCGGTACCAGCAAATCATGGATATCATGGATGTGCATGTTGTCAAAGGTAATCAATAGAAAATGGATCACTCCTGAATTCGAATAAAGATGCAGCAAAACCCTGTATTTGCAACCAACAAATATGTTCAGAAAACAAGTTAAGAAGCAGCATGCACCAGGACCTCCACCAAAGCCAAACACTATGTTAAAGTCCTTAGCACAATACAATTCTCTTAAAAAAATACTGGTAAAACTGTACAAAGATGCAATTACAGTAACCACAAACTTTAATAAGAGAACAACCAGTAGGCAACCGAAGCATGTTCCAGCTGCTTAGGATCATTAGCAAAACTACAAACTGCTAGCTTAGCTTGACAACCACGTATCCTTCACCAAAAAGTTAGTGCATATCCTCTCAACAGAACATCAAACAAAAGCTTTTGTGCTTTTGTATATATATAATAGAATAGGCAATACAATTCTCGATAGAAACATGTGTTTTGGTAGCAACATTACTTAGAGAACATTACAAGAGTCATCATGAATACACGGAGATAAGAACACCGGCACCCGGGCACTCCAGGCACATGCATTAGAACTTTTCAGCCAACTCATTTTGCATCTAAAAAACATCTTCTGCGATATTAACCCGGGTGACTTCATAAGTTACTCGAATTACATAGGAACTCCAGACCAGAAAGAAATCAGGCATAGGCAAAAGATAATGCTACCTTCAGATATCAACCACGTCTACACAATGAGCACAAGACAGTGCAATCTTCAGGGACGAACCCAATTTTGACAATGTCTGAAGGGGTCGGCCACTGACAAATCATGGATATGCTTGTGTGCATCGAGATCACTACGAGCTGGTTGATTCCTAAATTGAATTTGAGCACCTCGAGAAGCTCTGTTTTCCACTTGTAGCAGCTGGTGCTGATAAGCCACCGATTCACTCTTGTACTTGAAGAGTTCAAATTCAATTCTGTTGACCACTTTTGCGTTCAAAACAAAGAACCTGGCAAAGTTAACCTGCTTCTCATTGCCTACAAATGACTTGAATACCACAAGTTTCAAATGGGCTTGAAGGCATTCGATTGGATGTAGTGGGTCATACAGCGGGTCATCCTCCTTATCCATCTCAATGTATTTGTGTGGGCGAAACTGCAAAATACAAAGAAGAGGCATTTGTTAAAGCTGTTGCTAACTAGACAAGAAAATATGCCAATCAAACCAGACATACATTTAAAGCGAGCAAAGACGAGTACTCACAATGACATATAGCTTCTCCAAAGAGGGGAACCACCTGAGGATATTAAGAACTGCGTGCAATGCAAAGCCAGAAGACCTGAGAGCCAAAACCTTCACACTGCGGGTCCAGTTTGCGGAGCTGACTGGGCTTATTCCCTGAGGAAAACAGAAAAAAAAATGAGCACAAACAAAATTATGCGCGAAATGCAAGATTCCTCCTGGATGCTGGTGCTGTTACCTGTGAGACGATGAGGTTGGAGAGGACGGGAAAAAAAGGGCCCAATATCTCGAGCTTAGGTGCGCTGATTACCCGGATAGTCACACAACCATCTTGGGAATCGTAAGGTATTAGTAGCCTCACAAGGTGAGGAGCATCCTGGATGACCAGTTGTTGGGCGGCTTTTGCACTAGGCCAATGATTGAAGGCAATGCTCCTTAGAGTCGGCGAGGTAACACGGAGGCGACCAGTAGTAGCAGAAACTCCGGACATGTACAAGCTCTCCAAGGCATGGCAGCTAGAGAGCAAGCCGTGGAAGACATCCCCAGGGATTAAAACGTAGAGCAAAGTGAGCTGCGCGAGGACAGGGAAATTCATGGACGGCACATCGGTAGGAAAAGAGCAACCGGTGATCCTGGTAACGAGGAGGGTGGAGGCGGAGCGGAGCACAGATAGCGGCAGACGTTGGCTCTGTTCAGGCAGCCCAGATGATGAATCGATGCTAGTGTGGCAGCACAGATGGAGCTCCTCGAGTTTGTCGAGCGCGCGGGAGCGGAACCAGCTCTCCATCTCGGCGTCGAAGTCGCCGGCGTGGAAGCCGGTGAACGAGAACCGCCGGGCGGGGCCAGGATGTTGCGAGATGATCGTGGAGACGGCGGAAACGGGGACGGTGTGGGCGTGTGCTGGACTTCCGGGGAGTTTGGCGCGGGCGTCGAGGTTGAGAGGCACGGCGCGCCACAGGGGGCGCCACCGGCGGGAGAGTACCTGCGTGCGGCCGGCGTCCTTGGTGGGGAGGAGGGAGATGATGACGGCGAGCATGTCGGCGGGGAGCTTGCTGATGAGATCGCTGTCGGCCTCATCGCAGTCTGCCCGCTTCGATGCGTTTCCATCGGAATCTAGCCTTTCGGGACCAGGCGCCGCCACCACCGCGACCTCCGTCTTCTCCATGGCCGGCGGCCCGCCGCTCCTGGCCACCAGTCAGCACTCGCTGGCTAGCACTGGCATCGGCGCGCTCGACGCGGCTGTGGGTGGAGTGGGGAGATCGGGACTGGGAATGTACTGTAGATCTTGGGTTGGCGGCCGACCACTGCGATGGAGAGGCTAAAAAGAAACGTGCTGATAGAATAGGGTTTCTGGATGCACTAGGTGGTGATGTACTTGTCCCCCTTGCTTGATGTTGCGGAATTTTTGGCTGAGGTAGCCCACGGATTGTCGCGGAAGAGGATGGTGATGGGCGACATGGGGTGAAGGCTGTGGAAGTCTCCACTGTGACCATCTCAACGGCGTAGGGGTTGATGGAGCCACACAGCCGCCACAGAACGGTAGAGGTCGCAGCCAGCCGCCGTCGACGGCGGGAGGGATGATCGTGGTGACGACGACATGAAGAAAGTTGCTTCACTTGGTGAAGTTGGAGCCTTTGAGGTCGAGTGTGGCATATGAGGGATTAGATGCTCTGGGTCACTGTGGTATGCGCCTAGAGTGCGGCATGGGTGTGCTCGCCGATCTCGGTCATGGCAGAGGAAGAGGCGGTGCGGTGGCGGGAAGGAGCAACCCTGGAGCGGTGGCGAAAGAAGAGGGGTGCGGAAGCTCGCCGATATCGATCATGGCAGAGGGAGAGGCAGTGCGGTGGCGGGGAGGAGAAACCCTAGAGCGGTGGCGGTAGAAGAGGGGTGCGAAAGCGTTGGATCGCTTTTCTGATATCATGATAGGATAGGTTTGGATTGAGCACTATGGGTGCCATCATATCTCATATATATATATAGGTGTAATACAAGATGTACATGGAAACAATCAACTAATCCTAATCCTAACCATAAAAGTCTGCTTATATGCAAAGGTACATGTGCTATGTATGGTAAGGGGTAACTAAATATACATGCATATTCGGTTTGCCTGCTATCTTGCATGGAGGTAAATTAGTATCAACAGTCGCTAGATGCCACCGAGAAAAATTTACATAAAGTCACTGCCAAATGATAAACTATGGATATTTCAATACATGTGATGTGGCAGCACCATTCATCAAATAAATTATATTTACAAGTGATTCTTTTTACAAGTCATTCTTGCGGCGGTATTTTTCGGTTAAGCGCAATTGACAATGGAAAATATGTACTTAACCTACTTTTCTTTCACAAAGCTATTTCTTCGTATTATTGTAGCAATTCTAAGATAGTGGTTCTTGAGAGATTCATAGAAGAGGAATATGGTGACATGATGCTATCAGTGGAGAACGAAAAATGCGTCTCTTTATTAGAATGCCATGATAAAATTGGCCATGATTTTTCCATTATATTTATGGGCTAAAAACTAAAAAAAACATGTTGTATCGATATAAATATGGCTTTCGTAAAAATATCTAAGTTCTTCATGACCGTTGGCTATCGAGGACGGGTTATTTGGCTGCGAGACTTGGCCCGCGCCACTCCTGGCCACTATCTAGCACTTCGGCCTCGCTCCGGCATTGACGCCCTTGACGAGACTATGGTGATCGACAATGGGGATTGCAAGCTAGGGTTCGCCGCCGTTACATCGGAATTTTGAGAAAAAATGCAGGTAGAATCCCATCACACTCACACTACTTGCAACTTTCCAATTGTCGCTAAAAATAAGGAAAAATGTCACTGCTATATATTGGATAATTCAATCAATGCCACTTTGACAGTAGCACTGTTATTACTGATTAGCGTTATTTTCAACGTTTTTAAGTGGTTTTTTATTACATGAAGTTGACAATGACACACATGTTGAATTAACCTATTTTCTTTCATAAAATTATTTCTTCGCATTATTTTGCCTGTGTTACATAGTGTCTCTCGCCGAAGAAATAGAAGAGGAGTAGGTGACATGACGATCCCCACAATCCAACCCACTATCGTGAAGTTGCTTTCAGATTCACAGCAAATTCAGCTGAAGGAACTCCTTGTGGTGAATTTTCATTATTTCTGAAAAATTAGAAGCCTTGATTGGACAAGATGGACGAGACGTACAAAATCTACTCTGCATACAACACCCTGAAACATGATCTCAAACCTATTTTACTTAAGAGCTACATATACAGAGATAAAATACCCAGCAAAAATCCGGTTTTGCAAGCAACAGAGATGACAAGAAATACTTACTCTCTAATTATAAATATACACCAGTATCCCAGCCAAAGCCCAAGGTCCTTTCCCGGTCCAATGTTATGCCTGTTCCATTTACTTGCAAATTTGTACAAGGATGCAATCACTTTCATTTCAGTAAATTCAGACTTCAACAATATAGCAAGCAAGAGGACGTTAAGCAGCTTGCAACGAGGATGGTGGATGCGGAGCGGAGCACGGACAGCGGTTTGCTGATCCGAGGAACGCCCAGCCAGCTAGCAGGGCCGCAACGGGCAGAGCGAACTTCCGAGATGAATAAGCTCTCCAGGGCACGGCAGCCCGAGAGCAAAGAGAGCTGCGTGATGGTGCCGAGGATGGCGTCGGGGAGTCTGCTGATGAGATCGTCGTCGTCGTGGTCGCCACTCCGTGCCCGCATCCCCTTGGCTCCGCTGGATTCTCCCTTGTCCGGCGCGGGGGCCAACGCTGCAGCCTCCTTCTCCATGGCGGGGGGGGGGGGGGTGACGATTTGGCCGCAAGTCGCCGGTCGCGGCCTCACGCCGGCGCTGGCGCCGTCGCCGTCCCTGGATGGAGAGCTAGGGTTGGCCGCCGCCCACAACGACGGAAATGTTTGGGGGAAGTGGTCTGGCACTTGGGAGTGGTCGTCAGTCGTGACTCTTGGGCTTTGAATTTGGACAAATTTGATAAGATGCCCTAGTCAGGGATTTTTGCTTCCCTCTTTTTGTTAGAAAATAAATAAAAAACCGAGATAAAAAGTTTCAAATAAATTCAGAAAAATCTGGTGTGTAGACAGTACGTTAAATCATAAATCAGCAAGTTTTTCGCTGAAAAAGCAAAACCGGTTAGCTAAAATAGCATGTGAAGAGGTTTTTGGGTTTGATATTTTCCCGCGGCTCGCAAATCATTTGTGATTTTTATCGAACTTCAAATCTGCAGGCACTATTGATTCATTCACATGCGTTTTTTAAATGGAAGGTTACAAATTATTTTTGAAATGACCACGAGACCACTCGACCGATCTCATCCACTTGAAAATTCGTGTAAAATTTTGTCATTCTACTTTCTAAAAGAGTTGTGAGTTCCGCAGATATAGGCGAGAATTCCATACTTTAACGAAGACGATGGATGCTATTTTGAAGGGATAAATCCGCTTTTTTATTAACTACCTTGATCTTCGGTAGACTAAACACTTGATGAAATCCCGGGATCCAGGATCCAATCGAAGTACCTGGCCATCTTGTGAAGTATTCGAAGTACATATTACATAATATCATGAAAGATGTAAAACTTGCCAAGTATTGTGTACTTGTACTACTGTACATGCCACAGGTAAAACATTTTCTCATATTTACCATAGCTCCACAATAGATCACAAAGTTTCCTTCTGATTCTGTCATGTATATGGGAAATCCATCAAAACTCAAGAATGTATGGTGCCCTGTAGACAGTGATAGTGATGCAGCAAAAGCTTGATTTTGCAAGCAACAAAGATGTTCAGAAATACTACTTCCAAACAGTAAGTACAAAAAAAATATGCTAACAATCTGTACACACCAAGATCACTGCCACACCTAAAAAAAATACTTCCAAGCAGTAATACAAAAACATGCTAACAAGTTTGTCCCAAATCTCAGCAGCAACAATCTCTAGTCTTCTGCGACTCGCAATGCTAACCGGGGTGTCCGGACGCTAGAGCAACGAGGAACATCAAAGCCACCAGTCACCGTGTCCTCACGCCATGAAATTTTCATTTAATATCAGTATAACCTGGTTTAGATGACAACGATAAATTCTAGCAAACCCCACTTGCCACAACTCCACGAGCTGGAACTCCACATCACTGGGCACATTTTCATATCCACTCACCCAACCAGTTTCCATACAGATTAGTTATGGGTTGTATATGTTCAAGCCAAATAAAATGCAATAAAATAGCGAGTTAACATTTAGGAACAGATGTAATGCCTTCTGAATTTCGTTTGGACAAAGCGTCTTCAGTACGAGCAACCGCTTTACAAAGGCAGCTTCGACATATAACTGCGAGTAGACCGAACCTCTGATTTCACCGTGTTTTAATTGTATACAGTCCATTTTTATGCAATCTACAGGTTATCAAATAAATCCTTGAGCAACTCAGCAGTAGATGTTGCCATGCAATGGGTTTGAATATAATTATAGCAATCCTGAAATATACAATTGAAAGGAATTGAGCCTACAGTACATGCTATGATAGCATCTATCTTCCTAGCCATCTTGGGAAGTGTGGGAGGTAAAACGCATCCTCAAAGATTTCAAGTATTTATTATTAAATATACTATATGTATATGTACTATACATGCCATAAATATCTGCTACTACAATCTTTTAAAAAGTGTGTTCCACGACACAAGGCTTCTAGCAGATTCTTTCAGACTATGGGAAACGCATGCCAAACAACAAATGGGAGTAAATTTCACAGAAACTACTACCGTACTTGCAGTATCTCAAGCCTCTCCTTTTTTTACTTAAAGGTAGGAAATATACCCTATAGACAGCAATAAAAACCCGTAAAGCATGGTATCACAAACAATAAAGATGCCTAGACTACTAGATCTCTCTAGCAGTAATGTATAAAAAATGTAAAGATAATTAACATTGAGATTCATGCATTTATAAAGCATGGTACTGCAAACAACAAAATGTACACCAAAAAAATCAGCAATTAAACAAATCATGCTTTTGTATAAAACTGAAAATACAATCAAGATTTCAACAAGCCATGTGTTTCTAGCCCAGTTTAGGCAGAACTAACCATAACTGCAAAGGATAAGACAGTAGGAGGAGTATCGGAAGATGGGGCTACCACTTACCAGCTCTCTCTTTCTAAGAATGTCAGCAGTAATATGCATCCAATATTTTGTTTGCAGTTTTAACAGGGGTAACTTTGTAAGTTACTGAAATTACAGAGGAACTATAGACTAGGAGTAGATCAGACTTATGCAAAGACAAAGTAATCTTCAAGCCACTGTCAACAAAATGAGCACAAGACAGTGCAATCTTCAAAGCGCCAACCACTGTCTGAAGGGGTCAGCCACTGACAAATCATGGATATTCTCGTCGAGATTAGTACGACCGTAATGCTCAGGTCCCTTATGACACTTGAATTCAATCCAAGCATCCTGAGAAGCTCTGTTTTCCACTTGTAGCAGCTTGTGTTGATAAGCAACTGATTGACTGTTGTAGTAATAGTATCCTTCAAATTCAATTTTGTTTAGCACTTTTGCATTCAAAACAAAGAACCTCGCAAAGTCAATCTGTTTATCATTGCCTACGAATGACTTAAACACCACTTTTTTCAGATGGGTCTGAAGGCATTCAATTGGATGCAGTGGGTCATACTGAGGCTCATTTTTATTATCCATCTCATAGTGCTTGTGAAACTGCAAAATGAAAAGAAGAGGCTTATGATATAGCTGTTGCTAACTTGAACAGGTAAGATGTCAATTAAATCATACATATAAGCAAGCAAAATATGAGTGCTCACAATGACGTAGAGCCGTTCCAAACAGGGGAACCTCCTGAGGAAGTTAAGAACCGTGTGCAATTCACGGCCTGAAGACCTGAGAGCCAGAACCTTCAAGGTGTGTATTGAGTTTTCCAAGCTGACTGGGCTCATTCCCTAAAGAAAAGAAAATGAATATCAAAAGATAAATATCTGTATGTAGGAGTGTCGAATGCTGGTTGCATCTGCTACCTGCAGGAAGATCTGTACCGGTGAGTAAGGGCCCAATATCTCGAGCTTAGGTGCTCTAACTACCCGGATAGTCAAACGATCCAAGTGGTAAGGTAATAGTATCCTTTCAAGACAAGGAGCGTCCTCAATGACCAATTCTTCTATCTTATGTATGCTGCTAAAGGCACCGATGCTCCTAAGAGTCGGCGAGCTAACACGGAGGCGCCCCGTAGACTTAACTCCTTTTATGAATAAACTCTCCAAGACATGGCAGCTAGAGATCAGTAAATGGAAGACTTCCTCCGAGATGGAAACATTAAACAATGAAAGCTTCTTGAGGAGGGGGAAATTCATAGGTGACACGTTCTCATGGGGGAAATGACAATAGCTGATTTTGGCAACGAGGAGGGTGGATGCAGAGCACAACACGAATGGTGGCAGTAGTCCATCGGTGTAGATGATATTGAGCTCCTGGAGATTGGCTAGTGCTCTGGAGTGGAACCAGGAGTGGAACCAGCTCTCCACCTGAGAGAACCCGAGGTGGTGGCAGGGGAAGGAGAATCGCCGGGTGGGGCCAGGGTGCTGGGATAGTATTTGGGAGATGGCGGAGGCGAGGACGGAGATGGGGACATGTGGGATCCAGGTGAGGATGTCGAGGTTGAGAGGCGCGGACCGCCGGAGGGGCGCCATCGGCGAGAGAGTACCTGCGTGCGGCCACCATCCTTTGTTGGGAGGAGGGAGATGATGGTGCCGAGGATGGCATCGGGGAGGTGGCTGATGAGATCGTCATCGGGCGCTGGTGCCGACGCCGCAGCGACCTTCTCCATGGATGGCGGGTACAAATGGAGTTAGGCCATCGATCACCGCCGTCCGCGGCGCTGGGTAATGGAGTTGGAGGCAGGGAACCGCGATAGATCTAGGGTTCGGGGTGGTAAGGTAGTAGTAGGATTTGGGAATGGAGGCGTCTCTGTGGAGTGTGGACGGTCCTGGCCTTTCTAATATGGATAATTTCGATATAAGTATTGATAAAATTCTTTATTTGACGGTAAAACAAAATATGATTTCCGTATTTGGCCCTGGAAATTATTATTTTTCCTTATTTGACACTAGGTCTAAATTTCTTTCCTAATATGACAGTCATGTACATTTTGACCACTAACAGGGGCATTATGTGACCATTTTTTAAGAGGACTAAAGCAGCAGTATGTAACATGTTTGTTCATGGTTAAATGACCGAATGATTGTCCCGTACATTTGGTCGCCGACCAATCTTAATTCAAAAGGTTACATTCGTTGGATTTTAATTCAGAAATTGGGCTCACATTCACCGCATACATGAGGTCAAGCCAACATATACTCCAAGGAAAATGAACAAGTGACATGTAAATATTCACTCCAAGTTCAGTGATCAACACACTGTTAACTTAACCATGTAAACTGAACTATAAACTCAAAAAAAAAAACCATGTAAATTGTCAAAACGAGAACTGCAACAAGTCTGCGGTGCTGTAGATGAACTGTACCTAGCAGATTCAGTCGTACAGCTCTCACACGAAGAAGCATGTTAGATGCAAATGCAATCCAGTATCATCACTTTCTAGTTAAGATTAACCGATCATTAAGGCCACATATAAGCACAAATCGAAGCGCAGGAAGGAGCGTGAGCCGAGAGGAGTGCCCGAGACGGCATAGGCCTGAGCAGATGGTACGCGGAAGAAGGCCCACATCGTTGTTGCAGTGCTTGGGTCGCCGCCCACGGCCACCGTGCCAAGGACGCCCTCAGTGACTGTGCCTGAGCCACCCTCCCTAGCCCATCAGCCTCACGCCATCGCCGCCGCTATGCGCCAGCACGGCGCGCCGCCGGTAGAGCTCTGTACCGGACATGGACAAGAGAAAGCTGGCGGATCAAAGGACACCGAAAGCCCCCCTTTCCCAGGGACGAGAGAAAGCTCACGGATCAAAGGACCATGCGCCCAAAAAAAATATGGCAAAATGTGCAATCTTCCTCTCCCTCCCGCGTGGCCCAGTTTTTTTTTTTTTGACGGTGAACGGCAGGAGCTCTGCCTTTGCATTATAGAAGAGGGAAATTGGTCCAGTTAATAAGGGAAACCGGACCCGAAAACCATACAAACACACACACTACAACTTATTTTTTTTAGATAATGGACGCTTTATTACTCAATGCGAAGCAATTACACCCGACCTCTGCATAACTAAGATGCACACAGCCGTTCAACGAGTCTCAATAGTGTTGAAATAAAAAAGGAGGCGAATTACATAACAAGCACAGTGAATGTAAAAAACGCCTAGGAAGAAGGCGGAGGGCCAATCCGTAGATTATGCTGCCACCCATGTTGGGAAAAAGTATATATCCCTCGCCGTGTCCTCCAACCGTGTACAGACCTCCGTAAACAGATCTCGGTTCTTCACCTTCTCTAGTGCGGACCATGAACGGAGAGTAGTTGTGCATACTGTAAATAACCTGCAAGAGAGAACAAACTTTATCATTAAAAACTTTGTCATTTCTACACAGCCATAGCGACCATATCATGGCAAACGCTCCCACCCTAATAAACGTTCTAAATCTGTGGTCGATACCATGAAGCCAATTACCAAAGATGTTGGCCACACTAGTCGGGGGATACAGATCAGAAGCTATTTGGATGCATGACCATATGGATCTGGCAAAGCGGCATTGCAAGAACAAGTGCTTAATCGTCTCATTTTGTTGACAAAAAACGCACCGCGTATTCCCATGCCAATTCCGTTTCACAAGATTATCTTTGGTTAGGATTACTCCTCGACGTAAATACCAGCAAAAAATCTTAATTTTAAGCGGTATCTTCATCTTCCAAATCTTCTTGTTCTTATCAACTGGTATGACCGGTTGGAGAATGGCATTGTACAGAGAACTTTCCATTGGACTGTAAGTTCCATCGAAATTCATCTTGCCCTTCCGACAACTGAACGGATGCCAAACGCAACAGTAGGGCATTCAATGCAATAAGTCTCGGACCAATTAAATCTCGTCTAAACGTCACATTCGGAGGTGAGGTTGCCATTACGGAAGCAATGGTATCACTTTTGCGACGGACAATGCTAAATAACGCTGGATATTGTTCTGAGAGAGGCCTATTCCCTAGCCATGTATCCTCCCAGAACCGTATCTGCGATCCATCCTTAATAATGAAAGTACCATATCTAAAGAAGAATTTCTTCGTTGCCATTAGGCCAGCCCAAAAATGCGAATCTCCCGGTTTCCAAAGGATCGCGGGATAACGCTTTTTCACCTATGTACTTTCTTCTAACCATGGTCTGCCATATGCCATTCTCGGTAAGTAGCTTGAATAGCCACTTACCCAATAAGGCTGAGTTCTTGACCTCAAGGTCATGAACACCTTATGGCACGTCGTCACTACCAGAAGACCCTAGATCTCACCGCCGGTCTCACTTCCTCACGAGGCTTCTATGCCACGAATCTTCGCGGGTTTGTAGCTGTGTGGTTTTGGAGAAATACTTGCCGGCTCATCCGACACTGACACGGCAGTGTCTGCGGGCGTTGTGCGTCAAGGATACCCCTCTACACTCCCATCTGAGTTCAGGCGGTAGTAATGTTTGCCTGTTTTTTATGTTGCATAGGCAAAACAATATCTTCAACAAGGAATGCGACATCGGAACTTGAACTTTTTCTTGGGCCTATGCCCATATTAGGAAGAAAATAGGGAAGCAAAATATCTCCCGTCAAATAGGAAAGTCTCGTTTACATATTGTCAAATAAAGAATTTCATTAAAAGATATAGAATGCTGACTGAATTGACACACTTCATGGTGTACTTTAGCCCAATTATTTATCTAAACTATTTTAGTGTCTCTTAGGTAGTGTTGCCCGCTGAAGACATGGGAGAAGGCTAGGAGTCCTGAATCATAATTTTGCATTGAATAAAGAAACATGAGTACATGATCTATTGATGAAGATAAGAAAAATTCATTTCTAATCTATAATATTTAAATAGGAAGCTGTTCACCTCATCGAACATCCATAAGCAATCCTAGCATGCCACGCCATGTGAAATCTCCAATGTCATCCACCACCTCACCATTTGTGTGTTATTTTCCATATGTTTATATTTTAAATAGGAGCACCACGCTACCGAGATTTGCACTAATCCCACCGTTTTACTTGGCCTCTCTTTAATATCCACTAACAAGTTTGTTTTCTGCGATGACAAACCAAGCATCGTCTATAGTCTTGATTACTTCTGTTATGTGGCTGCTAGGGTTTGGGAGGGAGAGAGAGAGCTGCGGGGGCGCGAGAAGGCCGGCCGGGTGCCTTGCCCACGGCCGGTGGCAAGAGGGAAGGGATTTCCTTCTTAATTCTTGCTTGATTAGATTGATACATCTCCTCTCCATATATAGAGAGGTTTACTTGACTCCCAAGCAAGGCTTACATGAGCCCTAAGCAAACCATAAGACTAACGGGCCCAGGCCCATGGTGTACTCTAACACTACACCCCACCTGGACATGCAGCTCATCCTCGAGCTGCAACCTAAACAAACCATGACTCGACGCAACACAAACCTAACACCTAAAAACGAGCCTTTTACATCTCGGCTTGTTTTATTACTCTCAACCTGAAATGGACTGGGACGCTTTATTGTTGACCCCCGAACATAAAGTGGACACCATCCGCCCGTCGGACGTGCACCTGTACAACCACCTGGATCCCATGGAAACCCGCGGGACAAAAGGAGCTTGCGCGGCGGCCGGCGGCGGAATACAGTGGTGCTACGCGGTGCGCTCCTGTCGGTGACACCATGCCTTCTCCCCGCCGGATGACTGTCGATGGCGCAGACTTTGAGGTCGTTGCCCACGGGAGAAACAACATGTCCGCCGCCCGTGGGTGAAACCGCACGCCCAAGACCCCCGACGCAACGGATGAGAACGAGGTCTGCGCAACGAATCGCAACTTGGAGGAGCTGCAGCTTCAGATCACGCATCTCCCGCACACGCCGACGTACTAGGAGGCCGCGTGCAGCAGCCTGCAGCCTCACCGCCGCCGATACGTGGCGGATAGCGATCCAAGCCGGAAGCGGTGACGGCGACGGAGGGAAACGGACCTGGTGGAAGGGCATCCCGGGCGGTGTCAATGTAGAGCCCGGGGCCAAGGTCGCTCCCACACCGCCGAAAGGCAGGGACGGCGTCGGTGGCGGCAGCAGCCGCTGCTGCGGTGTTGGTGGCGACGGCTGATACGTCTCAAACGTATCTATAATTTCTTATGTTCCATGCTACTTTTATGATGATACTCACATGTTTTATACACATTATATGTCATTATTATGCATTTTCCGGCACTAACCTATTGACGAGATCTTTGAAGAGCCGCTTGCTGTTTTCTGCTGTTTTTGGTTTCGAAATCCTAGTAAAGAAATATTCTCGGAATTGGACGAAATCAACGCCCGAGGGCCTATTTTTCCACGAAGCTTCCGGAAGACCGAGGGAGATACGAAGTGGGGCCACGGGCGCCGCCACACTAGGGCGGCGCGGCCTAGGGGGGCCCGCGCGGCCCTAGCGTGTGGGCCCCCGTGACTCCTCCGACTCCGCCCTTCCGCCTACTTAAAGCCTTCATCGCGAAACCCCCAGTACCGAGAGCCACGATACGGAAAACCTTCCAGAGACGCCGCCGCCGCCAATCCCATCTTGGGGGATTCAGGAGATCGCCTCCGGCACCCTGCCGGAGAGGGGAATCATCTCCCGGAGGTCTCTTCATCGCCATGATCGCCTCCGGATCGATGTGTGAGTAGTCCACCCCTAGACTATGGGTCCATAGCAGTAGCTAGATGGTTGTCTTCTCCTCATTGTGCTATCATGTTAGATCTTGTGAGCTGCCTATCATGATCAAGATCATCTATTTGTAATCCTACATGTTGTGTTTGTTGGGATCCGATGAATATTGAATACTAAGTCAAGTTGATTATCAGTCTATCATATATGTTGTTTATGTTCTAGCATGCTCTCCGTTGCTAGTAGAGGCTCGGCCAAGTTGATACTTGTAACTCCAAGAGGGAGTATTTATGCTCGATAGTGGGTTCATGCTTCCATTGAATGCTGGGAGTGACAACAACCTCTAAGGTTGTGGATGTGCTGTTGCCACTAGGGATAAAACATCGATGCGTTGTCTAAGGATATTTTTGTTGATTACATTACGCACCATACTTAATGCAATTGTCTGTTGTTTGCAACTTAATACTGGAGGGGTTCGGATGATGACCTGAAGGTGGACTTTTTAGGCATAGATGCATGTCTGGATAGCGGTCTATGTACTTTGTCGTAATGCCCTCATTAAATCTCATAGTACTCATCATGATATATGTATGTGCATTGTTATGCCTTCTTTATTTGTCAATTGCCCAACTGTAATTTGTTCACCCAACATCTATTTATCTTATGGGAGAGACACCACTAGTGAAATGTGGACCCCGGTCCAATTCTTTACATCTCAAATACAATCTACTGCAATTGTTCTTTACTATTCTTCGCAAACAAACATCATCATCCACACTATACATTGATACGTCTCCGACGTATCGATAATTTCTTATGTTCCATGCCACATTATTGATGATATCTACATGTTTTATACATACTTTATGTCATATTTATGTGTTTTCCGGAACTAACCTATTGACGAGATGCCGAAGGGCCAGTTGATGTTTTCTGCTGTTTTTTGGTTTCAGAAATCCTAGAAAGGAAATATTCTCGGAATTGGACGAAATCAACGCACAGGGTCCTATTTTTCCACGAAGCATCCAGAAGTCCGAAGGGGAAACGAAGTGGGGCCACGAGGTGGGGACACGGTGAGGGCGGCGCGGCCCAAGCCCTGGCCGCGCCGGCCTAGTGTGTGGTCCCACCAGGACTCCACCGACCTTGCCCTTCCGCCTACTTAAAGCCTCCGTCGCGAAAACCCTACCACGTTCGACGAAACCAGAGAAAACCTTCCAGAGCCGCCGCCATCGCGAAGCCAAGATCTGGGGGACAGGAGTCTCCGTTCCGGCACGCCGCCGGGACGGGGAAGTGCCCCGGAAGGCTCCTCCATCGACACCACCGCCATCTTCATCAACGCTGCTTGTCTCCCATGAGGAGGGAGTAGTTCTCCATCGAGGCTCGGGGTTGTACCGGTAGCTATGTGGTTAATCTCTCTCCTATGTGCTTCAATACAATAATCTCATGAGCTGCCTTACATGATTGAGATTCATATGATGATGCTTGTAATCTAGATGTCATTATGCTAGTCAAGTGGGTTTTACTTATGTGATCTCCGGAGACTCCTTGTCCCACGTGTGTAAAGGTGACAGTGTGTGCACCGTGTGGGTCTCTTAGGCTATATTTCACGAGAATACTTATTCACTGTTATGAATGGCATAGTGAAGTGCTTATTTATATCTCTTTATGATTGCAATGTGTTTTGTATCACAATATATCTGCGTGCTACTCTAGTGATGTTATTAAAGTAGTTTATTCCTCCTGCACGGTGTAATGGTGACATTGTGTGCATCGTGTAGTACTTGGCGTAGGCTATGATTGTGATCTCTTGTAGATTATGAAGTTAACTATTGCTATGATGGTATTGATGTGATCTATGCCTCCTTTCGTAGTGTGAAGGTGACAGTGTGCATGCTATGTTAGTACTTGGTTTGGTTATGTTGATCCGTTATGCACTCTAAGGTTATTTAAATATGAACATTGAATATTGTGGAGCTTGTTAACTCCGAGCATTGAGGGTTCGTGTAATCCTACACGATTAGTGGTGTTCATCATCCAACAAGAGGGTGTAGAGTCTAGCATCTATCTATTTATTCGGTATGTGATCAATGTTGAGAGTGTCCACTAGTGAAAGTATGATCCCTAGGCCTTGTTCCTAAATACGCTATCGATGTTTGTTTCTTGTTTCTACTGCATCTATACTTCCTGCAATATTACTACCATCAAGCGCACGCCGATCTCGGACGAGCAAAGCACTTTTACGAGTGCCGTTGCTACTGCTCGCATTTATTCATACCACATGTATTTCACTATCTCTTCGCCGAACTAGTGCACCTATTAGGTGTGTTGGGGACACAAGAGACTTCTTGCTTTGTGGTTGCGGGGTTGCTTGAGAGAGATATCTTTGACCTCTTCCTCCCCGAGTTCGATAAATCTTGGGTGATCCACTTAAGGGAAACTTGCTTGCTGTTCTACAAACCTCTGCTCTTGGAGGCCCAACACTGTCTACAAGAATAGAAGCACCCGTAGACATCAAGCACTTTTCCAGCGCCGTTGCTCGGGAGGAAAGGTAAAAGGCTCTCATACTCCGGTCCCGGGTAAAGTACTTTTCTCGGCGCCGTTGTGTGTGTGCTCGAAGCTATTTCCTTTAGATCCTGCAATTTCATCTTTTTGTTTCTTGTTTACACTAGTTAGGCATAATGGACAACAATGAGCTTCTTATTCTATTTCCCGATTTAAGACATGGATGGTTTGATGCGAAAATTAAAAAACCTATGGAACATATTAGTATGAACGCTTTGAACACCATTGTTGCTAATGATATGGAAAATTCTAAGCTTGGGGAAGCTGGTTTTGATGAGCATGATCTTTTTAGTCCACCAAGCATTGAGGAGAAAAATTTCTTTGGTGATACTTTGCCTCCTATTTATGATAATTATAATGATAGTGGTCTTCTAGTGCCGCCTACTATGGAGAGTGAATTTTATTGTGATTATACTATGCCTCCTATATTTGATGATGAGAATAATAATGATAGCTACTTTGTTGAATTTGCTCCCACTACAACTAATAAAATTGATTATGCCTATGTGGAGAGTAATAATTTTATACATGAGACTCATGATAAGAATGCTTTATGTGATAGTTATATTGTTGAGTTTGCTCATGTTGCTACTGAAAGTTATTATGAGAGAGGAAAATATGGTTTTAGAAATTTTCATGTTACTAAAACACCTCTCTTTTTGCTGAAAATCTTGAAGCTGCACTTGTTTTATCTTTCTATGCTTGTTGCATTATGCTTCATGAATTTGTTTATTTACATGATTCCTATGCATAGGAAGCATGTTAGACTTAAATGTGTTTTGAATTTGCTTCTTGATGCTTTCTTTTACTTCAACTACTATTTCTTGCGAGTGCATCATTAAAACTGCTGAGCCCATCTTAATGGCTATAAAGAAAGAACTTCTTGGGAGATAACCCATGTGTTTATTTTGCTACAGTACCTCTATTTTATATTTGTGTCTTGGAAGTTTTTACTATTGTAGCAACCTCTCCTTATCTTAGTTTTGTTGCATTGTTGTGCCAAGTAAAGTCTTTGATAGTAAGGTTCATACTAGATTTGGATTACTGCGCGAGAAACAGATTTCTTGCTCGTCACGAATTTCGATCTACCTCTCTGTAGGTAACTCATAAAAATCTGCCAATTTACGTGCGTGATCCTCGGATATGTACGCAAATTTCATTCAATTTGGGCATTTTCATCTGAGCAAGTCTCGGTGCCTCAATAAAATTCGTCTTTACTGACCGTTCTGTTTTGACAGATTACTGCCTTTTATTTCGCATTGCTTCTTTCGCTGTGTTGGGTGGATTTCTTTGTTCCATTACCTTCCAAGTAGCTTTGGACAATGTCCGAAGTGTTAAGAATGATTGTGTCACCTCTGAACATGTGAATTTTTATTATGCACTAACCCTCTAATGAGTTTGTTTCGAGTTTGGTGTGGAGGAAGTTTTCAAGGGTCAAGAGAGGAGGATGATATACTATGATCAAGAAGAGTGAAGAGTCTAAGCTTGGGGATGCCCCGTGGTTCATCCCCGCATATTTCAAGAAGACTCAAGCATCTAAGTTTGGGGATGCCCAAGGCATCCCCTTCTTCATCAACAAATTATCGAGTTCCTTCTCTTGAAACTATATTTTTATTCGGTCACATCTTATGTACTTTACTTGGAGCGTCTGTTTGTTTTTGTTTTTGCTTTTGTTTGAATAAATGCTTGTGTGGGAGAGAGACACGCTCCGCTGGTTCATATGAACACATGTGTTCTTAGCTTTTAATGTTCATGGCGAAGGTTGAAACTGCTTTGTTAATTGTTATATGGTTGAAAACGGGAAATGCTACATGTAGTAATTGATAAAATGTCTTGGATAATTTGATATTTGGCAATTGTTGTGCTCATGTTTAAGCTCTTGCATCATATACTTTGCACCCATTAATGAAGAAATACATAGATCTTGCTAAAATTTGGTTTGCATAATTGGTCTCTCTAAGGTCTAGATAATTTCTAGTAAAGAGTTT
This sequence comes from Lolium rigidum, assembly GCF_022539505.1. Taxonomy (NCBI): domain Eukaryota; kingdom Viridiplantae; phylum Streptophyta; class Magnoliopsida; order Poales; family Poaceae; genus Lolium; species Lolium rigidum. The sequence continues at coordinate 21,840,130 of NC_061509.1, read as the reverse complement.
GAACAACAAGGAAGACGGTGTAGAGTCTTATAATGTTTACAATATGTATTTTATGTGAGTTCTCGCTGCACCGGTTCATCCTTGTGTTTGTTTCAAATAACCTTGCTAGCCTAAGCCTTGTATCGAGAGGGAATACTTCTCATGCATCCAAAATCCTTGAGCCAACCACTATGCCATTTGTGTCCACCATACCTACCTACTAGATGGTATTTCTCCGCTATTCCAAAGTAAATTGCTTGAGTGCTACCTTTAAACAATTCAAAATTTATCACCTCCGATTTGTGTCAATGTTTTATAGCTCATGAGGAAGTATGTGGTGTTTATCTTTCAATCTTGTTGGGCAACTTTCACCAATGGACTAGTGGCTTCATCCGCTTATCCAATAATTTTGCAAAAGAGGCGGCGCGGGGTTCCCGACTCCCAATTAATCAACCTTCCTTAATAATTCTCTTCACATGTTTTGCTCTGATTCATCAGTAAACAACTTAATTTTGCAAATAGACACTCCTTCATGGTACGTGAATGTTGGAAGGCACCAGAGGATTCGGTTAGCCATGGCTTGTGTAAGCAAAAGGTTGGGAGGAGTGTCATCCATAAATAAATCTAAAATACATGTGTAAACAAAAGAGAAGAGGGATGATCTACCTTGCTCGGTAGAGATAACGTCCTTCATGGGAGCCGCTCTTTGAAGGTTTGTCTGGCAAGGGGGTTAGAGTGCCCACTACCATTAGTTGACAACAACAAACACCTCTCAAAATTTTACTTTTATGCTCTCTTTATGTTTTCAAAACCAAAGCTCTAGCACAAATATAGCAATCAATGCTTCCCTCTGCGAAGGGCCATTCTTTTACCTTTTATGTTGAGTCAGTTCACCTATCTCTCTCCACCTCAAGAAGCAAACACTTGTGTGAATTGTGCATTGATTCCTACATACTTGCATATTGCACTTGTTATATTACTTTACATTGACAATATCCATGAGATATACATGTTATAAGTTGAAAGCAACCGCTGAAACTTAATCTTCCTTTGTGTTGCTTCAATACCTTTACTTTGAATCTATTGCTTTATGAGTTAACTCTTATGCAAGACTTATTGATGCTTGTCTTGAAAGTACTATTCATGAAAAGTCTTTGCTTTATGATTCATTTGTTTACTCATGTTTTGATCGCTGCATTCATTACATATGCTTACAATAGTATGATCAAGGTTATGATGGCATGTCACTCCAGAAATTATCTTTGTTATCGTTTACCTGCTCGGGACGAGCAGGAACTAAGCTTGGGGATGCTGATACGTCTCCGACGTATCGATAATTTCTTATGTTCCATGCCACATTATTGATGATATCTACATGTTTTATACATACTTTATGTCATATTTATGCGTTTTCCGGAACTAACCTATTGACGAGATGCCGAAGGGACAGTTGTTGTTTTCTGCTGTTTTTGGTTTCAGAAATCCTAGAAAGGAAATATTCTCGGAATTGGACGAAATCAACGCCCAGGGTCCTATTTTTCCACGAAGCTTCCAGAAGTCCGAAGGGGAAACGAAGTGGGCCACGAGGTGGGGACACAGTAGGGCGGCTTGGCCCAAGCCCTGGCCGCGCCGGCCTAGTGTGTGGTCCCACCAGGACTCCACCGACCTTGCCCTTCCGCCTACTTAAAGCCTCCGTCGTGAAAACCCTACCACGTTCGACGAAACCAGAGAAAACCTTCCAGAGCCGCCGCCATCGCGAAGCCAAGATCTGGGGGATAGGAGTCTGATACGTCTCCGACGTATCGATAATTTCTTATGTTCCATGCTACATTATTGATGATATCTACATGTTTTATGCACATTATATGTCATTATTATGCGTTTTCCGGAACTAACCTATTGACGAGATGCCGAAGGGCCGGTTCCTGTTTTCTGCTGTTTTTGGTTCCGTAAATCCTAGTAAGGAAATATTCTCGGAATCGGACGAAATCAAGACCCAGGTTCCTATTTTTCCCGAAGCATCCGAACACCCTAGAACCGCCGGAGAGGGGGCACAGGCCCACCGGACCACAGGCCGACGCGGCCCGGGTGTGGCCCGCGCCACCCTATGGTGTGGGCCCCCCAGGCCCCCTCCGAGGCTGCCCTTCCGCCTACTTAAAGCCTCCGTCGCGAAACCCCTGAGACGAAGAACCACGATACGGAAAACCTTCCGGAGCCGCCGCCATCGCGAAGCCAAGATCTAGGGGACATGAGTCTCCGTTCCGGCACCCTGCCGGAGCAGGAAGTGCCCCCGGAAGGCTTCTCCATCGACACCGCTGCCATCTCCACCGCCATCTTCATCACCGCTGCTGCTCCCATGAGGAGGGAGTAGTTCTCCATCGAGGCTCGGGGCTGTACCGGTAGCTATGTGGTTCATCTCTCTCCTATGTACTTCAATACAATAATCTCATGAGCTGCCTTACATGATTGAGATTCATATGATGATGCTTGTAATCTAGATGTCACTATGCTAGTCAAGAGAGTTTTACTTATGTGATCTCCGGAGACTCCTTGTCCCACGTGTGTAAAGGTGACAGTGTGTGCACCGTGTGGGTCTCTTAGGCTATATTTCACAGAATACTTACTCACTGTTATGAATGGCGTAGTGAAGTGCTTATCTATATCTCTTTATGATTGCAATGTATTTTGTACCACAATTTATCTATGTGCTACTCTAGCAATGTTATTAAAGTAGTTTTATTCCTCCCGCACGGTGTAATGGTGACGAGTGTGTGCATCCGTGTTAGTACTTGGTTTATGCTATGATTATGATCTCTTGTAGATTATGAAGTTAACTATTGCTATGATAGTATTGATGTGTATTATTCCTCCTACATAGCATTAAGGTGACAGTGTGCATGCTATGTTAGTACTTGGTTTAGTCGAATTGATCTTTCTTGCACTCTAAGGTTATTTAAATATGAGCATTGAATTGTGGAGCTTGTTAACTCCGGCATTGAGGGTTCGTGTAATCCTACGCAATGTGTTCATCATCCAACAAGAGTGTAGAGTATGCATCTATCTATTCTATTATGTGATCAAAGTTGAGAGTGTCCACTAGTGAAAGTCTAATCCCTAGGCCTTGTTCCTAAATACTGCTATCGCTGCTTGTTTACTGTTTTACTGCGTTACTACTGCTGCGTTACTACTGCTGCGTTACTACTGCTTGATTACTGTCCTAGGCAAAGCACTTTTCCGGTTCCGTTGCTACTACTTATTCATACCACCTGTATTTCACTATCTCTTCGCCGAACTAGTACACCTATTAGGTGTGTTGGGGACACAAGAGACTTCTTGCTTTGTGGTTGTAGGGTTGCATGAGAGGGATATCTTTGACCTCTTCCTCCCTGAGATCGATAAACCTTGGGTGATCCACTTAAGGGAAACTTGCTGCTGTTCTACAAACCTCTCGCTCTTGGAGGCCCAACACTTGTCTACAAGAATAGAAGCTCCCGTAGACATCAAGCACTTTTCTAGGCGTCGTTGCTCGGGGAGGAAAGGTAAAAGGCACTCATACTCCGGTTCCGGTGTAATAGTACTTTTCTGGCGCCATTGTGTTTGTGCTCGAAGCTATTTCCTTTAGATCCTGCAATTGCATCTTTTTGTTTCTTGTTTACAGTAGTTTGGCATAATGGACAACAATGAGCTTCTTATTCTATTTCCTGATTTAAGACATGGATGGTTTGATGCGAAAATTAAAAAACCTATGAAATCTTATTTGCATGCTGGTAGTAATATTAGTATGAACGCTTTGAACACCATTGTTGATAATAATATAGAAAGTTCTAAGCTTGGGGAAGCTGGTTTTCATGATCTTTTTAGTCCCCCAAGCATTGAGGAGAAAATTTTCTTTGATGATACTTTGCCTCCTATTTATGATTATAATGATAGTGGTCTTTTGGTGCCACCTACTATGGAGAGTAAATTTTGTTGTGATTATACTATGCCTCCTACACTCGATGAGAATAATAATGATAGCTACTTTGTTGAATTTGCTCCCACTACAACTAATAAAATTGATTATGCTTATGTGGAGAGTAATAATTTTATGCATGAGACTCATGATAAGAATGCTTTATGTGATAGTTATATTGTTGAGTTTGCTCATGTTGCTACTGAAATTATGAGAGAGGAAAATATGGTTGTAGAAATTTTCATGTTACTAAAATGCCTCTCTATGTGCTGAAATTTTTGAAGCTACGCTTGTTTTATCTTCCTATGCTTGTCACTTTACTCTTCATGAACTTGTTTATTTACAAGATTCTCATGCATAGGAAGCATGTTAGACTTAAATGTGTTTTGAATTTGCCTCTTGATGCTCTCTTTTGCTTCAAATACTATTTCTTGCGAGTGCATCATTAAAACTGCTGAGCCCATCTTAATGGCTATAAAGAAAGAACTTCTTGGAAGATAACCCATGTGTTATTTTGCTACAGTACTTTGTTTTATATTTGTGTCTTGGAAGTTGTTTACTACTGTAGCAACCTCTCCTTATCTTAGTTTTGTGTTTTGTTGTGCCAAGTAAAGTCTTTGATAGTAAAGTAAGTACTAGATTTGGATTACTGCGCAGTTCCAGATTTCTTTGCTGTCACGAATCTGGGTCTACCTCCCTGTAGGTAGCTCAGAAAATTAAGAAAATTTACGTGCATGATCCTCAGATATGTACTCAACTTTCATTAAATTTGGGCATTTTCATTTGAGCAAGTCTGGTGGCCTAATAAAATCCATCTTTACGGACTGTTCTGTTTTGACAGATTCTGCCTTTTATTTCGCATTGCCTCTTTTGCTATGTTGGATGAATTTCTTTGATCCATTAATGTCCAGTAGCTTTATGCAATGTCCAGAAGTGTTAAGAATGATTGTATCACCTCTGAACATGTTAATTTTTATTGTGCACTAACCCTCTAATGAGTTGTTTCGAGTTTGGTGTGGAGGAAGTTTTCAAGGATCAAGAGAGGAGTATGATACAATATGATAAAGGAGAGTGAAAGCTCTAAGCTTGGGGATGCCCCGGTGGTTCACCCCTGCATATTCTAAGAAGACTCAAGCGTCTAAGCTTGGAGATGCCCAAGGCATCCCCTTCTTCATCGACAACATTATCAGGTTCCTCCCCTGAAACTATATTTTTATTCCGTCACATCTTATGCAATTTGCTTGGAGCGTCGGTTTGTTTTTGTTTTTGTTTTGTTTGAATAAAATGGATCCTAGCATTCACTTTGTGGGAGAGAGACACGCTCCGCTGTAGCATATGGACAAGTATGTCCTTAGGCTCTACTCATAGTATTCATGGCGAAGTCTCTTCTTCGTTAAATTGTTATATGGTTGGAATTGGAAAATACTACATGTAGTAACTCTAAAATGTCTTGGATAATTTGATACTTGGCAATTGTTGTGCTCATGTTTAAGCTCTTGCATCATATACTTTGCACCCATTAATGAAAAAACACTTAGAGCTTGCTAATTTGGTTTGCATATTTGGTTTCTCTAGAGTCTAGATAATATCTAGTATTGAGTTTTGAACAACAAGGAAGACGGTGTAGAATCTTATAATGTTTACAATATGTCTTTTATGTGAGTTTTGCTGCACCGTTCATCCTTGTGTTTGTTTCAAATAACCTTGCTAGCCTAAACCTTGTATCGAGAGGGAATACTTCTCATGCATCCAAAATACTTGAGCCAACCACTATGCCATTTGTGTCCACCATACCTACCTACTACATGGTATTTATCCGCCATTCCAAAGTAAATTGCTTGAGTGCTACCTTTAAAATTCCATCATTCACCTTTGCAATATATAGCTCATGGGACAAATAGCTTAAAAACTATTGTGGTATTGAATATGTACTTATGCACTTTATCTCTTATTAAGTTGCTTGTTGTGCGATAACCATGCTTCTGGGGACGCCATCAACTATTCTTTGTTGAATATCATGTGAGTTGCTATGCATGTCCATCTTGTCTGAAGTAAGAGAGATCTACCACCTTTATGGTTGGAGCATGCATATTGTTAGAGAAGAACATTGGGCCGCTAACTAAAGCCATGATTCATGGTGGAAGTTTCAGTTTTGGACATATATCCTCAATCTCATATGAGAATAATAATTGTTGCCACATGCTTATGCATTAAAGAGGAGTCCATTATCTGTTGTCCATGTTGTCCCGGTATGGATGTCTAAGTTGAGAATAATCAAAAGCGAGAAATCCAAAATGCGAGCTTTCTCCTTAGACCTTTGTACAGAGCGGCATGGAGGTACCCCATTGTGACACTTGGTTAAAACATGTGCATTGCAAAGATCCGGTAGTCCAAGCTAATTAGGACAAGGTGCGGGCACTATTAGTATACTATGCATGAGACTTGCAACTTGTAAGATATAATTTACATAACTCATATGCTTTATTACTACCGTTGACAAAATTGTTTCATGTTTTCAAAATAAAAGCTCTAGCACAAATATAGCAATCGATGCTTTCCTCTTTGAAGGACCATTCTTTTACTTTTATGTTGAGTCAGTTCACCTATCTCTCTCCACCTCAAGAAGCAAACACTTGTGTGAACTGTGCATTTATTCCTACATACTTGCATATTGTACTTGTTATATTACTCTATGTTGACAATTATACATGAGATATACATGTTACAAGTTGAAACCAACCGCTGAAACTTTATCTTCCTTTGTGTTGCTTCAATACCTTTACTTTGATTTATTGCTTTATGAGTTAATTCTTATGCAAGACTTATGATGCCTGTCTTGAAAGTGCTATTCATGAAAAGTCATTGCTTTATGATTCAGTTGTTTACTCATGTCATTACCATTGTTTTGATCGCTGCATTCATTACATATGTTTACAATATGATCAAGTTTATGATGGCATGTCACTCCAGAAATTATCTTTGTTATCGTTTACTTGCTCGGGACGAGCAGGAACTAAGCTTGGGGATGCTGATACGTCTCCGACGTATCGATAATTTCTTATGTTCCATGCCACATTATTGATGATATCTACATGTTTTATGCACATTATATGTCATTATTATGCGTTTTCCGGAACTAACCTATTGACGAGATGCCGAAGGGCCAGCTTCCGTTTTCTGCTGTTTTTGGTTCCAGAAATCCTAGTAAGGAAATATTCTCGGAATCGGACGAAATCAAGACCCAGGTTCCTATTTTGCCCGGAAGCATCCAGAACACCCGAGAACCGCCAGAGAGGGGGCACAGGCCCACCAGACCACAGGCCGGCGCGTCCTGGGTGTGGCCCGCGCCACCCTATGGTGTGGGCCCCCCAGGCCCCCTCCGAGGCTGCCCTTCCTCCTACTTAAAGCCTCCGTCGCGAAACCCCTGAGACGAAGAACCACGATACGGAAAACCTTCCAGAGCCGCTGACGTGGGCACTACCCTTCGGGTAACCCACATTACCCTATCTTGTATTGACTAATTGGAGGCCCATGAAGACACCTGAAGACGAGATGGGCCACCAGGACGGCGCACCAGAAGGTTCCTTGACGGGCAAGACAAGGAACCGATCGAACAAGGAAAGATCGGATCTAAAACTACCGTAAACCTAGTCGTACTCGGTGAGACCTCTTGAGACCTAGCCTCCTATATAAAGGCCGGGAGAGGGGCTGCCGAGGGACACGATCAATCTTAGCCATCTTAGCCGAGAAAGCTTAGAGCTAGGGCATCTTAGCAACAGCCATCTCGACGAGATCTCAGCCGAACTATTCGGCACCCCATTGTAACCCATTATCATCATAATCAAGAACATGACAGGCAGGACGTAAGGGTTTTACCTCATCGAGGGCCCCGAACCTGGGTAAATCGCTCTCCCCGCTTGTCTGTGAACCGATGTCTCGTGTCAGCTTACAGGATTCCGTCAACCCTAAGCCCCTATCGGAGGGCATTGGCGAGGAGTACCCTCGACAATTGGCGCCGTCTGTGGGAACCCTGTCGGCACAAGGCAGGTCATCGGCAGCACCAGTTACGTCCATAGCATTCTTACTCGAGTCACCGACACCAGCAAAGTCAAGAGACCCGATCCGCTGCGGATCCTTCGAATTTGTGCCGCACCGCGAAGAGCTTCACCCGAACTTTATGGCAACGTCTCGCAACACGGAAGCAGTTTTCGGTGGCGTCCACTTCGTCGTCGACTCTGGAGGTTTTCTCCGCCTCCCCGGGGCCGGCGCGTCCCACTCAAAGGCTGAGCCTCAAGAAGGTGTCCCTTCGGCAAGCAACCCTAAAAGCTTCGCCCAGAAGCATACGAGAGAGCAATCGGGAAAATCTCGACGCCGCGGCTGGACAAAGGAAGAGACGAAGGAGTTCGCACCGTGAAGAGGAAGGCCAAACAGCAGCCCACCCTCGATGCTATGACATGTCATCAATCAGAGGACGCACCCGTTCTCCACACCTCTCAGCCTACAGAGCAGCTTGAAGCACCGTGTTATCTCCACTCTTATTTTGATCCTAAGGATGGTCGGGAAAAGTCCAGCCATCTGTTAAGGAACTGCCGACACTTCCTTGAGATTCGGCAGCTCCGCGACGATCTTAGAGCCGAAGCCACATCAAGAGTTCGCATAATGGAAGAGAAAGTGAGGTCCTATGGTCATCAGCCAGAGCCATATGTACCAGAACCATACGAGCCAATGGAAAAAAGCGAGTACGAACCAGTCGAGGCATTCCCAGCACTGCGTGGACAGATCAACATGATCCACAAAACCAGCTTTTCGAAAAGAGAAATCAAAAAGTTCTCCCGAGAAGTAAAATACGCGGAAGTTGCCATGGTTGATACGTCGGATTTTATTGATTGGTCAGATCAGAGCATCACCTTCAGCAGGGCGGATCACCCGAAGGCCGTCCCAAGGCCCGGTCACGCGGCCCTCGTCCTGGAAGCACAGATTGGAGGATACAATATGGGCAAAGTATTTATGGATGGTGGAAGCGGCTTAAACCTGCTATTCGCCAGCACAATGAGGGCAATGGGTTTAACAGTCGACATGCTAAAAGAATCCGACACAGGGTTCCACGGCATTATACCGACTCGACCCGCCTACTCGCTGGGAAAAACATCATTGGACGTAGTCTTCGGCACGCCCAGTAATTTCAGGAAAGAAAGGATTGAGTTCGAGGTAGTCGACTGGGAATCTCAGTACCACGCCATCCTCGGCAGACCTGCGTTTGCCAAGTTCATGGCCGTGCCTCATTATGCATACCTGAAGCTAAAGATGCCAGGCAACAACGGGACCCCAATAACCGTTCACGGCAGCTTCGCTCGGTCAGACAACTGCGACAGGGAATTTCAGAAGATCGCCTCGAAATTTGGAGCCAAGGAAGAACTCAACGCGATCGACGCCATCACAGATCACACACAGCCACCAGCCGACAATCGAAATGCAAGATCCGATGAGTTCGATACTACAAAGGAAACCAAGAAACTGCAGGTGCACCCAACTGATCCGAAGAAAACGGTCAACACCTCGGCTGACCTAGATGTCGCATAGGAAAGCGCGCTCATCGAGTTCCTCCGTGAGCGCTGGGAGATATTTGCATGGGAGCCATCCGACATGCCAGGTATCCCCAGGGAACTCGCTGAGCACGCCCTAAATGTTGACCCGACAGCCAAGCCAGTACAGCAGTCGATGCGACGATTCTCTGAACCCAAAAGAAGAGCAATTGGTGAAGAAGTTAATCGGCTCCGCAAGGCGGGATTCATCCGAGAGCTTAAGGAATCTGAATGGGTGGCTAATCCAGTCATGGTGCCAAAAAAGGACACAACCGCCCTTCGCATGTGCATCGATTACACCGGCCTTAACAAACACTGCCCCAAAGATCATTTCCCATTGCCTCGAATAGATCAGATAGTCGATTCTACAGCCGGGTGCGATCGTCTCTCTTTCCTCGATGCGTACTCCGGGTACAACCAGATCAAACTGAAGAAGGAGGACCAGGAGTTAACCGCGTTCATCACTCCACACGGCGTTTTCTGCTACAACGTCATGACCTTCGGGTTAAAAAATGCAGGAGCTACTTATCAACGCTGCATGCAAGCCTGCCTCGCGGAGCAGATTGGAAGAAACATTGAAGTCTACATCGACGATATCGTGGTGAAAACAAAGCACGCAGCCACACTCATCGATGACTTGCGAGAGACCTTTGACAATCTGGACAGATACAAAATTAAGCTAAATCCTAAGAAGTGTTTCTTTGGAGTACCAGGAGGGCAAGTACTCGGATACTTCATATCAGCTAGAGGAATCGAGGCCAATCCCTTGAAGATCAAAGCTATTCTCGACATGGAGCCGCCAAAGAACCTGCACCAAGTGCAGCAGCTGGCAGGCCGATTAGCAGCGCTTAGCAGGTTTATCGCGAAGCTAGGAGAGAAAGCTTTGCCCTTCTACAACTTGATGAAAAAGTCAGAAAAGTTCGAGTGGACAAAGGAAGCACAAGACTCCTTTGACAACCTGAAGAAAATCCTATCGACCTCTCCGGTGCTCGTGACTCCGCGCGAAAAGGAGACACTGCTGATGTACATAGCCGCTACAGCTCAAGTCTTCAGTAGCGTTTTGGTTGTCGAGCGAGAAGAAGCAGGGAGAGTTCATGGTGTGCAGAGGCCTGTTTATTACCTCAGCGAAGTACTTACCCCCGCAAGACAGAGGTATCCTCATCACCAGAAGTTGGCATATGCAGTATGGAGGTCGGCTCGCAAGCTGAGGCACTACTTCACGGAGCACCCGATCAAAGTTGTGAGCGAAGCTCCCCTGATGAGCATAATGACCAATCCAGAAGCCACAGGTCGAGTGTCTCAATGGGCCATCGAGTTAGCGCCACACGACATAACTTACGTTAACCGAACGGCGGTAAAATCCCAAATCCTCCCAGATTTTGTGGCAGATTGGATCCAATCACAGACACCAGCAACACCCGACATGTCGGGGTCATGGGTAATGTACTTTGATGGGTCAAAACGAAGTACAGGAGCAGGGGCAGGAGTGGTGCTGATATCACCACAGGGAGATAAAATGAAGTATATACTGCGTATGAATTTCTCCCTACCGACAAACAACGAAGCGGAATACGAAGCGCTGCTGCACGGAATGAAAATGGCGAAGGCGTGTGGCGCTACGCGCCTAGAAATCTACGGAGATTCGAACTTGGTGGTCCAGCAGTCAATGAACTTGTGCGATGCAGTCAGCGACAACATGGTTGCTTATCGGCAGCTGTATCAGAACATGGAGGCTAAATTCGAAGGATGCGAGCTTAAGCACATCGGCAGAGCCAGTAACGAGGAAGCCGACACTTTGGCGAACATCGGGTCCACATGCTCCCCCATTCCAGATGGAGTTTTTACGAAGTGATCACTCAAAGATCAATTAAAGAAAAACCGTCTGCAAAACCATCGGGTGAAGAACTGGAAAAAAGCTCATTGCAAAAACCTTCGGCTGAAGAATCTCCAGTCCTTTCTTCCGAGCAAGTCCTCCTCCTCGAGCCTCAATGGACCAAACCATTTTTAGCGTACCTGTCAAAACAAGAGCTGCCAGAAGACTCCGTGGAAGCTAAGCGAGTCGTTAGACGATCAAAGGCCTTTACAGTAATAAATGGTGAGCTTTACAAGCACAAAGCATCTCAGGGATCTTCCAGAGGTGCATCGCCATTGACGATGGAAAAGCACTGTTGCGCGAAATACATGAAGGAACCTGCGGGCATCATGCAGGAAGCAGAGCCCTCGTGGCGAAAGCCTTTAGGGCAGGATGGCCAACGGCAGCATCGATTGCCAGGGATCTAGTCATGAAGTGCGATGCGTGCCAACGTTTCTCGTTGAAACCACACGCTCCTGCAACGGATTTAATGACGATACCTTTGGCATGGCCGTTCGCTCAGTGGGGACTTGATCAAGTTGGACCACTGCCAAGATCATCACCCGGAGGACACACGTACTTACTGGTTGCAGTCGACAAATTCACTAAGTGGATCGAGGCAAGCACTGATGCGAAATCAAAAGGCTGAAACGGCGGTTCAATTCTTCAAAGGAATAACATGTCGATTTGGTATGCCCCATAGCATCGTCACGTACAACGGTTCCAATTTCGATTCCGAGGAATTCAGGAAATTTTGTGACGATGGGGGAATCAAATTGAAGTTCGCATCAGTCTCTCACCCACAGACCAATGGCCAAGTGGAAAGGATCAATGGTTTAATAGGGGATGGTTTAAAGAAACGCCTTAAAGGTGCAGCCGGAGCCTGGGTTGAAGAATTACCATCTGTGCTATGGAGTTTGCGTACCACCCCCAACAGGTCAACTCAATACACTCCGTTCTTCCTCGGTGTACGGAGTCGAGCAGCCCCGCCAGCTCGACGTTCGATTTGAAGCACCTCGAGTAACAGCGTACACGTAGTCCTCCTCCAATATCGCGTTACAAGATGCTCGTCGATCTCCTTGACGAAGCACGAGATATTGCCTTGGCAAGAACAACGGTCTACCAGCAAGCACCGAGAAATTATCACAACCGACGAATACGCAGTCGAAGTTTCAGTGTTGGAGATATGGTACTTCGGTTGAAACAAAAAAGACCCTTGAAGCTTGAATCCCCATGGGAAGGACCATACATCGTCACTGAAGTGATACCAGGAGGAGTCTATCGGCTCAAGAATCCAGAATCAGGAAAATACGTCGAGAATCCATGGAACATCGCGCAATTGCGACGGTTTTATACATAGGATACGATTGTTCTTTTTTTTTCAACGGCCCATAAGGCTGTTTTGCATTATGAATAAAGATCTAATCAGATTTCTATTACCCTTTTTTCTTGCTTCAGGCTTTGGCACCCGAACGAAACGTTCGGAACCGCTTCCATCGGCTCTTACTCCCATCGGGAGCGTTGGCCTAACTCCCATTGGGAGCATTGGCCTAACTCCCATCGGGAGCGTTGGCCCGTAAAAAACGTGTTTACACGATGACATTAATTAAATACTCTCAGCGAGAGCTAAGATTAATGGCATACAAAAACAACCAATCCAAGCCTCGAAAGTACGCGAGTGCTGCAGTCGATGGTTACATTAAAATAAGGCTCAAACAGGTGCACCGTGTGACGAAGCCGAACTTTCGCATAAAATACATATCGACTTCGCAATAACATTGCATAAAATATAACGAAGTCGTCGAGTAAGCAGGTTGAACTGATCACTCAGCCGCACTCGACAATAAAGTATCAATCAAACAAACATAAGCGTACAGCGTACGCAGCAAACAGTCTTATGCGAAATACAAGACTATTACGTTCATAATCGGGATCCCCGGTCCCAGTGGGCCTTCCGTTCCTTTTCCAGACATGACTCCATCCGAGAAACAATGGTGTGAGCAGGACCTCTGGCAGCATCATAGTACTGGGCTAAATCCCTTCGGTGTTTGCCACGGCTCTTAAGTCTAAAGAAGGATGGCATGCCAATATTGAAGCAAAAGCAAGCTCAGCACCAGCTAGAAGCTCTTTCCGCACCAAGCAGCCGAATCCTTTCCGGAGATTTGAATCGGGTGAACAAGCCGTACAAAGTATCGGGTGCCCGATCCGGAGGAAACAAGGTGTGCCAAACCATCGTAAGAAGGGCATAGTATTTGTCAAAGTAATAGTGTGCCTTCATCACCCGGTACTTGAACTTCGCCATGATGACGGCCTTCGGACGATGCAGCCATAAACCATGTGTTGGGTGTGCAACGTCGGTCATCGCCTCAACCTCGTCATGAATTTTTCTGTCCTCTTCAGCCTGCATCCGAAGACACGACCGAAAAGGAACGAATGTGAGAACATTCAAGCTATACCTAGAATCGAAGGCAGGCTAACACTCACAGCTCAAACTTTCGGTAGCAACATGAAGACCATCAAGAGCGTATTGTTCAATGGCAAGTCGCTATTTCTCCCTTCTTCTTCACCAAGGCAGCCATCGCACGAAGGGAAGTAATATCTTTATTTAAACTAGACACCTGGTCACGTAACTGACGAACAAGGCCTGATTCATCATTACCCGAAGGATTCGGAAAGAGCTCGGCACGGGAGGAAGATGAGGGAATCTGCAACACGTCCTCACTTCAGACCAAGCATTAATATAAAAAAAAAACTCCCATCGGGAGCATTGAGTGCACATCATACAGGCAAAAGGATGTTTGGCAACAAAGCCGAATTTAAAAAGAATTACGAAAGTATCATGTACAACAACAGTTCAAGGATTAGCCGACGTTGAACCAGGGGCTGACTCAGGAGCAGGCTCGGCTTGTGCTTCAGCCACCAACTTCAGAAGCCGGTTAGCGCAAGTTATTGCCGATCTCTTGAAAGGCTCAAGGTCGACTAGATGATTTTCATCATCAACAGGCAGCGCTTTAGAGAACTCTTCCAATTCCGACCCCATCCCGTGGCCCATAAGCAACTGGAAAGTAAGAACTGCACCAATTGAGCGGCTGCGACGTTTCAGTACCTCTATAGGTTCAGAGGGATCAACAAGGAAGGCTTCAGCCATCTCATCAAGAGTCTTGTCCAACTTCGCCTTAGGGAAGATCATCGAATATAACTTCGACGGCGCTCCCTTGGACTTCGCAATAATCCGAGGATCCGGACATTTGACTCAGCAAGCAAGTGACAAGGCGTCGCCGTAGAATCTTCCCGAAGCCGGTGGCGTCGGCTGACAGTTAAGTTGGCGGCCTCTGAAAAAGAGAGTATTAGTAATCAATGGAGAAAGCATCAAGAAAGGGACGGAGCACCGCAAGGATTTCTACCCAATAAATCCTTGATGGATTCACGGAGGACACCCTCCTTCTCATCAATCGCAGCCGCCGCTGCACGCCTGGCATCTTGGTCATCCTTCATTTGACGCTTCAGCCGATTCACTTCTTCCTTCAACAAGGCATTCTCACTTTTGGCATCGGCAGCAAGCCGGTTGGCTTCGACCACCTGATCAGCCGAAGATTTGACAGCCTTCCGAAGTTGGGAGTTTTCAGCTTCAAGGCGAGTAAATTGTTCCGCAAAGTCCGCTACAAGCATCGATCGTAGGCATAAATTGGCTGCAGCCAGGAAAAAGTCAAGAGGAGTCAGGTGATGGAAATTCAGCAAAGCTTGACAGATTAAAATACTTACGTGATCACGGCCAGCCGGCGGGGTGGGAGCATCATCGGAAGGAATAACTCTTGACACTGGGACCTTCTCTACACCCGTTCGGGATGGAGGTGTCGACTTGGCAGGAGAAGGGTTCGATTCCTTAGCAGATGCTACTCTTTCAGAGGCTAGTTTAGCCCTCTTTGCAAGAGGAACATCGTCATCGTCATCGGCAGAGCTGTTCAAGTATGGCGAGCAGTTAGTATACAAGGTGACAAGAAATAAAAGTAACAAAGAGTATAAATGCTCACAGGTCTAGATCATCTTCGTCCACGAAGAAACTTGTTGAACCCTTCTTAGCAGGAGGAGGCGAAGCAGCTTCGTCGGCATCATTATCTCCTTCCAAAGAACTTGATTCAGCCGAAGCGATAAGATCATCATGTACCTGCTTGCGACGTTTGCTCCCGAAGAAGGCGTCATCTTCAGCCAGCTTCCTCCTCTCGGACATCGCTGTCCTCAAGGGCATGCTTGAGCATCCTCGGTTCCCTCGGAATCGTCATCATCGTCTTCTAATACCACTCCACTCTCGGGTGAGGGAGGATAACATTGGGCGACAGCGGGGCCCGCGGAAGAATAGAAAACATGAAAGGCATAAAAAAAAGGAGGTAATGACAGTAAATGAAGAACGATAAGGTTACCTCGGACGGAAGATGCTTGAAATCATAAGGAGGGCGCGCCGATGTCAGGACAATGGTGTCCTTGGTGCTGAGGCATGTCAGGCGACGAACTTCGTTCTGGAGCTCATTTGCCGACAGGTCGGCAGAGTTGACCCTTGACTTGTCGTTTTTGCCAGTGAAAAGCCACAGCTGGTGAGGGCGAGACATCAGCGGCCGCACTCGACGTTGTAGGAAAACTGAAACTACTTCAGTACCACACATCGTCATGCCTCCTGAATTCTTCAAAGTGACAATTTGCTTGAAAAGTTCGTCGGCTATCGCCTTTTCTTCGGGAGAAAGGGCGTTGTTCCAAGACTTCTTCTTGTGAGCCACCAAGACATCGTCAAAAGGAGGGAGATTTGAACGCCGCCCGTAAACGACAGTGGTCCCGAAGGTAGAACCATTTGTTGCGCCAGCCCCGGACAGATTCCTTCATCGGATAGTCGAAGTAATCGACCTCCTTCCCGACAACAAAGCCGACGCCACCAACAACGGGGGCCATTGCTATCATTGTGACGCTTCACATAGAAAATCTTCCTCCAAAGGCCCCAGGTGAGGCTCAATGCCGAGGAAAGCTTCACAAACAGGTGACAAAAATGGAAAGGTGGAGGATGGAATTTGGGGTCACCGCCGAGCTGAATCCCATAGAAGAAAAGAAGGGAGCGAAGGAACTCGTGCGCCGGAAGAGAGAGGCCACGGAACATAAAAGCGACGAACATGACGGTGAAGCCCTTTGGGGGACTCGGGCGAGAAACCTGACCTGGGAGACGAACGTCATCCTCAGATGCGGAGATGAAGCCGAGGGCGCGAAGTTTGTTGATGTCACGGTTGGTAATGGCAGAAGCGCTCCGCTTGCGGCTAACTTTGGCCGCCTCCGATGTGCTGCCACTCTTCTTTTGCCCATGGTGAACGAAGCTTTTGATGAGAAGGCGGAAGAGCAGGAGGCTTGAAGGAGAAGATGAGCAGTGAACGGGGTAAAAGATAAAAAGAAAGGAGGCTCCCTATTTATCTCAAAAGAATTTGAGCACAGACGTGGCCATAACTCCACAAAGCATCGTGGGGAGAGGAGCAGATCTGACTGTACACGTGGCAAGAGTGGAACCGGCGGCCCATTATTCCCACGATGCGCGAAAAATGAGGAGACGCCTCGATCGCCGCGCGTGCACTAGTTAAGACCTAAAAACTGCCCGCGCAGAACTAGGGTGGGCCCGTCAGGCCAAGTCCCATCAATTGGCCCACAACAGTTACACGTCAAGTCAAATCTCGTCAATTGGCCCACAACTATGACGTCATAATTTGGAAGCATTCGAAGGAAAAATGAAAAGTTGTCGGATGAAGGACTTGAGTCTACGCCCGGCCGCGTACATCCGCACCTAGACTCGGGGCTACTCCCATCGGGAGCGCCGACGCGCACCCGATAAAATGAAGACTCGACAGTAATGAACAGTCGAAGGAAGAAGGTTTGAGTCCGCATTCAGCTACAAGCACTTGCACCCGTGACTCGGGGCTACTCCCATCGGGAGCACGGCGTGCACCCGATAGAAGTTTTTTGCACTCCAGGATCATGCCCGGGGACTTGATTCTGTGTAGGGTAACGTTGTTTTTCCATCGGCAGTTAACCAAACAACAGTTGGGCACGTTACTTATTATCCTTTGCATAAACAAAAATATATCGGATGACCTATGAAGACCTGTGGAAAACATCGGCAGAGGAGAATATTCGAGTGGTACAACTTGAGTCTACGCACGGACTGCGAGCATCCGTACCTAGACTCGGGGGCTACTCCCATCGGGAGCGCTGACGCGCACCCGATAAAATGGAGACAGAGCAGATTCAAGATGAACAAGGACAATGAAGGAGAAGAACATCAGGAGAATACATGCTTTAGTCTCTACCCGAACTATCTTCGGCTAGACACTCGGGGGCTACTGACGTGGGCACTACCCTTCGGGTAACCCACATTACCCTATCTTGTATTGACTAATTGGAGGCCCATGAAGACACCTGAAGACGAGATGGGCCACCAGGATGGCGCACCAGAAGGTTCCTTGACGGGCAAGACAAGGAACCGATCGAACAAGGAAAGATCGGATCTAAAACTACTGTAAACCTAGTCGTACTCGGTGAGACCTCTTGAGACCTAGCCTCCTATATAAAGGCCGGAGAGGGGCTGCCGAGGGACACGATCAATCTTAGCCATCTTAGCCAGAGAAAGCTTAGAGCTAGGGCATCTTAGCAACAGCCATCTCGACGAGATCTCAGCCGAACTATTCGGCACCCCATTGTAACCCATTATCATCATAATCAAGAACAGACAGGCAGGACGTAAGGGTTTTACCTCATCGAGGGCCCCGAACCTGGGTAAATCGCTCTCCCCGCTTGTCTGTGAACCGATGTCTCGTGTCAGCTTACATGATTCCGTCAACCCTAAGCCCCTATCGGAGGGCATTGGCGAGGAGTACCCTCGACAGCCGCCGCCATCGCGAAGCCAAGATCTGGGGGACAGGAGTCTCTGTTCCGGCACCCTGCCGGAGCAGGGAAGTGCCCCCGGAAGGCTTCTCCATCGACACCGCTGCCATCTCCACCGCCATCTTCATCACCGCTGCTGCTCCCATGAGGAGGGAGTAGTTCTCCATCGAGGCTCGGGGCTTTACCGGTAGCTATGTGGTTCATCTCTCTCCTATGTACTTCAATACAATAATCTCATGAGCTGCCTTACATGATTGAGATTCATATGATGATGCTTGTAATCTAGATGTCACTATGCTAGTCAAGAGAGTTTTACTTATGTGATCTCCGGAGACTCCTTGTCCCACGTGTGTAAAGGTGACGAGTGTGTGCACCGTGTGGGTCTCTTAGGCTATATTTCACAGAATACTTACTCACCGTTATGAATGGCGTAGTGAAGTGCTTATTTATATCTCTTTATGATTGCAATGTATTTTGTATCACAATTTATCTATGTGCTACTCTAGCAATGTTATTAAAGTAGTTTTATTCCTCCCGCACGGTGTAATGGTGACAGTGTGTGCATCCGTGTTAGTACTTGGTTTATGCTATGATTATGATCTCTTGTAGATTATGAAGTTAACTATTGCTATGATAGTATTGATGTGTATTATTCCTCCTACATAGCATGAAGGTGACAAGTGTGCATGCTATGTTAGTACTTGGTTTAGTCGAATTGATCTTTCTTGCACTCTAAGGTTATTTAAATATGAACATTGAATTGTGGAGCTTGTTAACTCCGGCATTGAGGGTTCGTGTAATCCTACGCAATGTGTTCATCATCCAACAAGAGTGTAGAGTATGCATCTATCTATTCTCGTTATGTGATCAAAGTTGAGAGTGTCCACTAGTGAAAGTCTAATCCCTAGGCCTTGTTCCTAAATATCGCTATCGCTGCTTGTTTACTGTTTTACCGCGTTACTACCGCTGCGTTACTACCGCTTGTTTACTCGTCCCGGGCAAAGCACTTTTCCGGTTCCGTTGCTACTACTTATTCATACCACCTGTATTTCACTATCTCTTCGCCGAACTAGTACACCTATTAGGTGTGTTGGGGACACAAGAGACTTCTTGCTTTGTGGTTGCAGGGTTGCATGAGAGGGATATCTTTGACCTCTTCCTCCCTGAGATCGATAAACCTTGGGTGATCCAATTAAGGGAAACTTGCTGCTGTTCTACAAACCTCTGCTCTTGGAGGCCCAACACTGTCTACAAGAATAGAAGCTCCCGTAGACATCAGCACGCCGCCGGGACGGGGAAGTGCCCCCGGAAGGCTCCTCCATCGACACCACCGCCATCTTCATCAACGCTGCTTTCTCCCATGAGGAGGGAGTAGTTCTCCATCGAAGCTCGGGGCTGTACCGGTAGCTATGTGGTTAATCTCTCTCCTATGTGCTTCAATACAATAATCTCATGAGCTGCCTTACATGATTGAGATTCATATGATGATGCTTGTAATCTAAATGTCATTATGCTAGTCAAGTGGGTTTTACTTATGTGATCCCCGGAGACTCCTTGTCCCACGTGTGTAAAGGTGACAGTGTGTGCATCGTGTGGGTCTCTTAGGCTATATTTCACAGAATACTTATTCACTGTTATGAATGGCATAGTGAAGTGCTTATTTATATCTCTTTATGATTGCAATGTGTTTTGTATCACAATATATCTCGCGTGCTACTCTAGTGATGTTATTAAAGTAGTTTATTCCTCCCGCACGGTGTAATGGTGACAAGTGTGTGCATCGTGTAGTACTTGGCGTAGGCTATGATTGTGATCTCTTGTAGATTATGAAGTTAACTATTGCTATGATGGTATTGATGTGATCTATGCCTCCTTTCGTAGTGTGAAGGTGACAGTGTGCATGCTATGTTAGTACTTGGTTTGGTTATGTTGATCTGTTATGCACTCTAAGGTTATTTAAATATGAACATTGAATATAGTGGAGCTTGTTAACTTCGGCATTGAGGGTTCGTGTAATCCTACACAGTTAGTGGTGTTCATCATCCAACAAGAGGGTGTAGAGTCTAGCATCTATCTATTTATTCTCGTTATGTGATCAATGTTGAGAGTGTCCACTAGTGAAAGTATGATCCCGTTGGCGTCGAAACCCACCGGCGGGCAGTGACCGGCAACACAAGTAGAGCCGGGAACAACTAGGGCTGCGGCTGGCCCCAGTCCCTCAGAGCGACGGCCCGCAAAGCCTCCCTGGTCACACGTCCGATGCTATCGCAAGGGCGTGCCACCTGACCTATACCTGGTCGGAAGGTGTTGGATGATGCCTCGCTTAGTTTCCTGCATGGCATACACGTAAACATTAAATACGAGCCTCGATCGGCTCTCAGGTTATCCCGTGAATCGGCTCAAAGAGCCGATCCACCCATGATTCGTACAAGGTGTCCGAATATATGGTGGTCCTGCTTGATCAAAATAAAGCTAATGAGATCTACGACGATCTGGGGTTTTCACCGCATAATCGGATCATCCTACTCACGATTGGGCCTCGCGCTCGCGCACGGTGACCGTAATCCGATCCTAGACAAGGCCTAAAAACCAACACGAGGTTGATCCTCGGAACATCCTGTCTAGGGCTAGCAAACTTCACCCTACACGCCGCTGGATCCTCCAACCCTTTGTAAGGCCTAACTATTGCGGATATTAAACTAATCCTTGCGTAACAAGGAGCAATCGTAACGGATCAGATCTACTAAACTATGATCAAGCGGGGTGCCGCCCCTACACCTAAGATAGGTGTAAGGGCGGCTAGATGTACAAGGGTTGCACTACGATAGCGTATGATACGAAGAACAATGCAAACCCTAACACATCTAAGATAACTACGTTGCTCGCCATCAAAAAGGCTTCAAGCACGAGCAACGCATGAACAACGGGATAGGCTTGTGCTGCCTAGATCGCAAGATGCGATCTAGGCAGCATGGTGCTTACCGGAGAAACCCTCGAGACGAAGGAGTTGGCGATGCGCCGAGATTTGTTTGTGTTGAACGTTGGTTGTTGTTTATTTCATAAACCCTAGATACATATTTATAGTCCAAGGGACTTTCTAATTCGGCGTGCACCTAACCGTGCACGGGTAAAACTCTAACTCCTAATCGACACGTAATCTAATATGTTACAGATACAAGGGCAAACTAGCCCAAACTTTGCATGTAAGGCCGATTCACGTATTTCTTCTATATATAAATCTTCAAGTCCATCTCGATCGCGGCCCACCTCTGACTCGGTCAAATTCTGGTGATAACACATGCCCCCCTGGTTTTGGAAATGACATTTCCAAAATCATTACGCTTTTCTTTCGTCGGGTCATGTCGTGGCAGAGCAGAAACCGCCGCAGAATCCTTATCATGATGCCTTGCCTCCTGGGCTTCTTTGTATGAATTGACAATTTCGGCATCACGTCCTCGAGAACCGTCATAGCATTAAATCTCCACTACACTCCTTTATTTATCCGTGCCAAACGGTTCACCACTTTATCCCCTTGCTCTGCTCTGTCCACCAACGCCAAAAAACCCTCTTCCCCTGCAGCCATGTCTTCCTCTTCTTCCTCCGCTTCAGGCCTCCCCCTCCAATCGTCGCCGAAGAACAAGGAAGAGGACGACCTCCACTCCGGGGCGTACCCCATCTCCTCTGACAAGGAGAAGAAAGAAGGAGAAGCAGAGAAGACCAAGGCCTCCCCTCCGCCGAGCTCCCGTCGAAGAAGCGCTCCCGCATGTGGGCGGACAGCGAGGACGACGACGTTGACGAGGAAGGAGAAGATGAGGAGGAGGAAGATGATTCCTCCTCCTCCGCTGGGTATCCTCCAACGAAGCTCTTCCGTAGCTGGGCGGATAGCGAGGATGACGATGATGACGAGGAGGAGGAGGAAGCCCCAGCCGACGGCTGGGGCAGCAGCGGCGAGGACTTCTCCGGCAGTAGCGCCGATGGCGACGCCGACGACGACGCCAGCGAGGAGTAGTTATGTAGGATCAGTAGTCCCTTGAGCAATCGGCTCTTCTTTTGTTCTTCTTTTGAGCAGTCGGCTCTTCGTTGTAAGGAATCCCAATATTAATGAAGAATTTCCCTTAACTTGATTTCGCCGATTTTTCCTCATCTGACTTTGTCGACTGTTGGCCTAATCCATGCTTAATGACTGATGGCAACGCATCAGTTTCTCACGATAATCTGCGAGACAGGCCAATTCAGTCATCCCTCCAAGCTAGCCAGCTCTGCCGATGACGATGGCACAGCCGATCTTACTAGGCTGGCGACTTGATCTTCAGCAGGCGTCTTTAAACAGAGCCCTGGAACTGTCTTGGATGCTCAAACTGATGACTCCGCAAAAAACACCACCCTCCAGACCAGTTGCGATGTAGGGCTAGCCGATTCCGACCAAATCGGCTCCCCAGAGCAAGGATCTTTAGGGCGAGCTGCCCCCCGAGCCTTAATCAAGGCGAATCAGCCAAATGTGCCGCCATTGGCCTCAAATCATGACGTAGCCAGCCAATTTTAACAACATAGTCTCCCCAGAGCAGAGAACCTTCAGGGTGAGCTGCCCCCCGAGCTTCTTCAGTCTACTTCTTGCGCCTTACTGGTCAGATCTGCTCCTTTCCTTTGGTGGGTCTGATGCAATCCACCCTTAACCTGATCCGCACATACATGCCGCTCTTGGCATTGGCATTGGTCCATCAAGTCTCTCTTCGTGGCCCACTTCCTGTTCCATCGAATCACCTCTTGAGTTGATGGCCATGCATCTTTAACCTTAAGACGATGTCTGCTGCATCGGCTGTGCTTAAATTTTTTTTTGAATTTTGTAGATTTTTTTTTTACGGCCGATTTATGTATCGGCCCCCATACCTCGATACCCATCATCAAAGAATATCTTGGGCTGCTGGGTACTTGCAAGACATTCCTACTGCATATCCTCGTGTTTCATCCACCTAGGTGCCCCCCCGAGCCGATTCTGTCAAAAGACTTGATGGTATCGGCTCTTTAGGTAATCCATGCTGGATCAAACGTTGAACCCAGGCAGAATGGATGGTGAGGATAAATTTTGGCCGATTGCTGGAATCGGCCTCCACGTTGCTTGTTCGAGGAAGGTCATGTAATGTCCCTCCATAAACTTTTGGGGCCGATCACAAGGATCAGCCTCGCCATACTTGCTCATTGGTTTGTTCTTGCTACTCGGTCAGGCCGGTGGATAAAACCAGCCCAATCTCTGAGTTTATCATGTTGGTGCGCTTGCTGTCGTCCACCTCGAGTGCATCGTGTAATCGTGGAGCACTAAGCTTCGTCGGAAGGACGAGCACCATGTTTGTGCCAGCCGATGTTTCATCATCGGCTTTCTTTTGCTTGGGGCGCCACTCCATTTTCCGTGGACGACCCTCTTCATCCAGGGTTCGCTGAACTTTCGCAGCCAGATCAGGTCGTGCCTTCCTCAGTGTATGCAAGTATAGCCTTTCGGCTTCCTCCAGGCCGCGCAATCGCTGAACCCTGCGCTTTTGGGAACGGATGAGCCCATCAGGGCACCACCTCGGCCGGTGGTACCTGTCTTCTTCTTCCCCCTCGTCTTCTGAATCCTCGATTCTAACCGAGGGGACTCAGCACGTTTGCTTTGTGGCGGGAGAGGCCCTAGACGCTTGAACACGGACACGTTGGCTGTCTCCTTCTTCTTCTGGTTGCATTCTGGGCAATTGCCGATTGTGGGCAATCGGCTCATTCCTGAATCCCAGCAGTGTCTGAAGAAGGGGCAGTCCCAGTGCCTATCCACGTCGTCCTGCTCCCTCGACTTTTCCTTGGCGTGGCGCTCGTATCGCTCCTCGTCGTGATCATGCCGACGATGTCTCCTGTCGTCCCTAGCCAGACGATCTTCTTCATCATCGTCGTTGTATCGCCGGCGTTGGTCATACTGACTCACATACTTGTTGAGGAGGTGATCAGAGAGAGGTCGCTGATATCTTATGTTCTTTACTTCTCCCTCTGTGACGTAGCGCTTGCCGTCTTGGCGGAGCCGATCGCATGGAGCGGCTTCCTCTGTATCTTTGCTATGAGAGCAGCTGCCCTCATCTCCGTCCTTACCAGAGTGGTGCCCAGGTCCCACCATGTTGATGTCGAGTGAGGGTCTTGGCTGGCAGTTTCAAGGTAAGTACGCCCCACCATGTTAACGGTGGACGCTGGTGAAATCGGTACTCCTGGTGCTGCCAATGCGCATGGCAACGGCGGACGGTCCTGGAACGCACTTTCATGTGAGAACCCCTTCCACTTGATGCCATGGGAGAGGGCTTCGCGGAAAGAGCCGATGAGTTCGGCTTCGAGGGTTGCCTTGATCTCGTCATGTTTCTTCTTGAGCTCGTCAGGCAGATCCTCGTACTTGACCGGAGTGCTTTCCGCCATCTCGGATGTAGACGGCGATGTGGTGGATGTCGAAGGTTGTCCCACCGGGCGTGCCAGAATGTGTTGGCGTCGGAAACCCACCGGCGGGCGGTGGATCGGCAACACAAGTAGAGCCGGGAACAACTAGGGCTGCGGCTGGCCCCAGTCCCTCAGAGCGATGGCCCGCAAAGCCTCCTGGTCACACGTCCGATGCTATCGCAAGGGCGTGCCACCTGACCTATACCTGGTCAGGAAGGTGTTGGATGATGCCTCGCTTAGTTTCCTGCATGGCATACACGTAAACATTAAATACGAGCCTCGATCGGCTCTCAGGTTATCCTGTGAATCGGCTGAAAGAGCCGATCCACCCATGATTCGTACAAGGTGTCCGAATATATGGTGGTCCTGCTTGATCAAGATAAAGCTAATGAGATCTACGACGATCTGGGGTTTTCACCGCATAATCGGATCATCCTACTCACGATTGGGCCTCGCGCTCGCGCACGGTGACCGTAAGCCGATCCTAGACAAGGCCTAAAAACCAACACGAGGTTGATCCTCGGAACATCCTGTCTAGGGCTAGCAAACTTCACCCTACACGCCGCTGGATCCTCCAACCCTTTGTAAGGCCTAACTATTGCGGATATTAAACTAATCCTTGCAGAACAAGGAGCAATCGTAACGGATCAGATCTACTAAACTATGATCAAGCGGGGTGCCGCACCTACACCTAAGATAGGTGTAAGGGCGGCTAGATGTACAAGGGTTGCACTACGATAGCGTATGATACGAAGAACAATGCAAACCCTAACACATCTAAGATAACTACGTTGCTCGCCATCAAAAAGGCTTCAGCACGAGCAACGCATGAACAACGGGATAGGCTTGTGCTGCCTAGATCGCAAGATGCGATCTAGGCAGCATGGTGCTTACCGGAGAAACCCTCGAGACGAAGGAGTTGGCGATGCGCCGAGATTTGTTTGTGTTGAACGTTGGTTGTTGTTTATTTCATAAACCCTAGATACATATTTATAGTCCAAGGGACTTTCTAATTCGGGCGTGCACCTAACCGTGCACGGGTAAAACTCTAACTCCTAATCGACACGTAATCTAATATGTTACAGATACAAGGGAAAACTAGCCCAAACTTTGCATGTAAGGCCGATTCACGTATTTCTTCTATATATAAATCTTCAAGTCCATCTCGATCGCGGCCCACCTCTGACTCGGTCAAATTCTGGTGATAACAGATCCCTAGGCCTTGTTCCTAAATACTGCTATCGCTGTTTGTTTACTGTTTTACTGCATCTATACTTCCTGCAATATTAGTACCATCAACTGCACGCCAGTCCTGGACAGCAAAGCACTTTTCTGGTGCCGTTGCTACTGCTCGCATTTATTCATACCACCTGTATTTCACTATCTCTTCGCCGAACTAGTGCACCTATTAGGTGTGTTGGGGACACAAGAGACTTCTTGCTTTGTGGTTGCAGGGTTGCTTGAGAGGGATATCTTTGACCTCTTCCTCCCTGAGTTCGATAAACCTTGGGTGATCCACTTAAGGGAAACTTGCTGCTGTTCTATAAACCTCTGCTCTTGGAGGCCCAACACTGTCTACAAGAATAGAAGCACCCGTAGACATCATACATCTAATCATTTGTTTACAGCAAGCCGGTGAGATTGACAACCTCACTGTTACGTTGGGGCAAAGTACTTTGATTGTGTTGTGCAGGTTCCACGTTGGCGCCGGAATCCCTGGTGTTGCGCCGCACTACACTCCGCCACCAACAACCTTCATGTGTTCCTTGACTCCTACTGGTTCGACAACCTTGGTTTCTTACTGAGGAAAAACTTGCTGCTGTACGCATCACACCTTCCTCTTGGGGTTCCCAACGGACATGTGTCTCACGCGCCATCAAGCATATTTTTTGGCGTCGTTGCCGGGGAACTGAAGAAAATATACACCACAAAGATTTCTAACTCCCACGTCAACTACACGCCAGCAACATATTTTCTGGCGCCGTTGCCGGGGAGATCAAGACACGCTGCAAGGGGAGTCTCCCACATCCAATCTCTTTACTTTGTTTTTGTCTTGCTTTACTTTACTTTATTTACTACTTTGTTTGCTCTTTATATCAAAAACACAAAAATATTAGTTGCTAGTTTTACTTTATTTACTGTCTTGTTCTCCATATTAAAAACACACAAAAATTAGTTACTCGCATTTACTTTATTTACCTTTTGTTTATTTCATCATGTTTCCTCCTAAGTTCACTCTGAAAGACATACCGGTAGGACGAGGGTCTATAATTTGAAGAGATAATATAGAAGATTTTTTCACTCATGTTAGTACAACTGAAGATTTTGAAGATAGACACTTGGTAGAACTTGCTCCTACTTATGAAATTGCTGCTGCTTCTTTAGTACACATGTTGGAAACTAAATTTGTTAATCTCAATCCTATAATTCAACACATGTTTCTTACACTCTGTGATATGGAGGAAGGAGAAAAGAAAGATTTTGTCTTAGAAACCCTTCTTAAAGAATTTGGTGGTGTAGCAAGAGAGGCTAGAAAAGTCTTTATTAAATATAAGATGCTTGGCTCCTATACCAACTTTGCTAGAACACTTGAAAAGATGGACATGGATAGAATAAAGTACACTAATAATGTCAATGATGGAGGGGAGATTAAAGTACCGATACCTAGTAAGCTCCTAGGAATGCATGAAGCTCTAGAAAATAACTATGGTTGGCTTGTTCCTGAAAATTTGTTTGATGAGAATAGCAAGCCTAAGAATAATGAAAAAGGGGCCTCTGAAACTTACATAGATAAGATACAATGCATAGTTGAGAAAACTCCAAACCCCTCTGTTGATACTTCATCTCTCGATAATACTTGATTCACACTTTCTGCGCCTAGCTGAAAGGCGTTAAAGAAAAGCGCTTATGGGAGACAACCCATTATTTTACTTCTGCACTTTATTTTATATTTGAGTCTTGGAAGTTGTTACTACTGTAGCAACCTCTCCTTATCTTTATTTTATTGCATTGTTGTGCCAAGTAAAGTTTTTGATAGTAAAGTCAATACTAGATTTGGATTACTGCGCAGGAACAGATTTCTTGCTGTCACGAAATTGAGCCGCCCCTGCTGTATAAAATTTATAAAAATCTGCCAATTTACGTGCGTGATCCTCAGATATGTACGCAACTTTCATTCAATTTGGGCATTTTCATCTGAGCAAGTCTGGTGCCTCTAAAAATTTCGTCTTTACGGACTGTTCTGTTCTGACAGATTCTGCCTTTTATTTCGCATTGCCTGTTTTGCTATGTTTGATGGATTTCTTTGTTCCATTAACTTTCAGTAGCTTTGTGCAATGTCCAGAAGTGTTAAGAATGATTATGTCACCTCTGAATATATGAATTATGCACTGACCCTCTAATGAATTTTTTTTGAGTTTGGTGTGGAGGAAGTTTTCAAGGGTCAAGAGAGGAGGATGATACAATATGATCAAGAAGAGTGAAAAGTCTAAGCTTGGGGATGCCCCCGTGGT
The DNA here is from genome assembly GCF_022539505.1 of Lolium rigidum. Taxonomy (NCBI): domain Eukaryota; kingdom Viridiplantae; phylum Streptophyta; class Magnoliopsida; order Poales; family Poaceae; genus Lolium; species Lolium rigidum. Next base: position 21,811,906 of record NC_061509.1, on the reverse strand, counting down.
TCATCCCTGCATATTTTAAGAAGACTCAAGCATCTAAGCTTGGGGATGCCCAAGGCATCCCTTCTTCATCGACAACTTATCAGGTCACCTCTAGTGAAACTATATTTTTATTCCGTCACATCTTATGTGCTTTACTTGGAGCGTCTGTTTGTTTTTATTTTTGTTTTCGTTTGAATATAATCGGATCCTAGCATTCTTTGTTTGGGAGAGAGACACGCTCCGCTCTTTCGTATGAACACATATGTTCTTAGCTTTATTCTTAATGTTCATTGCGAAAGTTAAACTACTTCATTCATTGTTATATGGTTGGAAACGGAAAATGCCGCATGTGGTAAATGGTATAATGTCTTGAATAATTTGATACTTGGCAATTGTTGTGCTCATATAGATCATGTTTAAGCTCTTGCATCATGTACTTTTCCCCCCATTAATGAAGAACTACATAGAGCTTGTTAAAATTTGGTTTACATGATTGATCTCTAGAGTCTAGATATTTTCTGGTTAAGGTGTTTGAACAACAAGGAGACGATGTAAAGTCTTATAATACTTACAATATGTTCATATGTGAGTCTTGCTGCACCGTTTTATACTTGAGTTTGCTTCAAACAACCTTGCTAGCCTAGCCTTGTATTGAGAGGAATTCTTCTCGTGCATCCAAATCCTTGAGCCAATAACCATGCCATTTGTGTCCACCATACCTACCTACCACATGGTATTTCTCTGCCATTCAAATGTAAATTACTTGAGTGCTACCTTTAAAAATTATATTCCTTTGTCTTTACAATATATAGCTCATGGGAAAAATAGCCTTAAAAACTATTGTGGTGAAGAATATGTACTTATGTGTCTTATTTCTTAATAAGTTGCTTGTTAAGCGGTAACCATGCTTCTGGGGACGCCATCAACTTTTACGTTTGTTGAATATCATGTGAGTTGCTATGCATGTTCGTCTTGTCTGAAGTAAGGGCGATTTTCATGATCATATGGTTTGAGTATGCATATTGTTAGAGAAGAACATTGGGCCGCTAACTAAAGCCATGATTCATGGTGGAAGTTTCAGTTTGGACAATTAATCCTCAATCTCTTATGAGAATATTATTCTGTTGTTGAATGCTTATGCATTAAAGAGGAGTCCATTATCTCGTTGTCTATGTTGTCCCGGTATGGATGTCTAAGTTGAGAATAATCAAAAGCGAGAAATCCAATGCGAACATTCTCCTTAGACCTTTGTACATGCGGCATAGAGGTACCCCTTTGTGACACTTGATTGAAACATATGCTATGCAATGATAATCCATGTTAATCCAAGCTAATTAGGACAAGGTGCGAGCACTATTGGTATACTATGCATGAGGCTTGCAACTTATAGGATGTCTTATACATAACACATATGCTTTATTACTACCGTTGACAAAATTGTTTCTTGTTTTCAAAATGAAAAGCTCTAGCACGAATATAGTAATCCATGCTTCCCTCTGCGAAGGGCCTATCTTTTACTTTATTGTTGAGTCAGTTTACCTATTCTTTCTATCTCAGAAGCAAACACTTGTATCAACTGTGTACATTAATTCTTACATGTTTACCTATTGCACTTGTTATATTACTTTGTGTTGACAATTATCCATGAGATATACATGTTGAAGTTGAAAGCAACTGCTGAAACTTATATCTTCCTTTGTGTTGCTTCAATGCCTTTACTTTGAATCTATTGCTTTATGAGTAACTCTTATGCAAGTCTTATTGATGCTTGTCTTGAAAGTATTATTCATGAAAAGTCTTTGCTATATGATTCATTTGTTTACTCATTATCTTTGCCATTGCTTCGAATCGCTGCATTCATCTCATATGCTTTACAATAGTATGATCAAGATTATGATAGCATGTCACTTCAGAAATTATCATTGTTATCGTTACCTACTCGAGGGCGAGTAGGAACTAAGCTTGGGGATGCTTGATACGTCTCAAACGTATCTATAATTTCTTATGTTCCATGCTACTTTTATGATGATACTCACATGTTTTATACACATTATATGTCATTATTATGCATTTTCCGGCACTAACCTATTGACGAGATGCCGAAGAGCCGATTGCTTGTTTTCTGCTGTTTTTGGTTTCAGAAATCCTAGTAAAGAAATATTCTCGGAATTGGACGAAATCAACGCCCAGGGGCCTATTTTTCCGCGAAGCTTCCAGAAGACCGAGGGAAATACGAAGTGGGGCCACAGGGCGCCGCCACACTAGGGCGGCGCGGCCTAAGGGGGGCCCGCGCGGCCCTAGCGTGTGGGCCCCCCGTGACTCCTCCGACTCCGCCCTTCCGCCTACTTAATGCCTTCGTCGCGAAACCCCCAGTACCGAGAGCCACGATACGGAAAACCTTCCAGAGACGCCGCCGCCGCCAATCCCATCTCGGGGGATTCAGGAGATCGCCTCCGGCATCCTGCCGGAGAGGGGAATCATCTCCCGGAGGTCTCTTCATCGCCATGATCGCCTCCGGATCGATGTGTGAGTAGTCCACCCCTGGACTATGGGTCCATAGCAGTAGCTAGATGGTTGTCTTCTCCTCATTGTGCTATCATGTTAGATCTTGTGAGCTGCCTATCATGATCAAGATCTTCTATTTGTAATCCTACATATTGTGTTTGTTGGGATCCGATGAATATTGAATACTATGTCAAGTTGATTATCAATCTATCATATATGTTGTTTATGTTCTTGCATGCTCTCCGTTGCTAGTAGAGGCTCTGGCCAAGTTGATACTTGTAACTCCAAGAGGGAGTATTTATGCTTGATAGTGGGTTCATGCTTCCATTGAATCTGGGGGAGTGACAGCAACCTCTAAGGTTGTGGATGTGCTGTTGCCACTAGGGATAAAACATCGATGCTTTGTCTAAGTATATTTGTGTTGATTACATTACGCACCATACTTAATGCAATTGTCTGTTGTTTGCAACTTAATACTGGAGGGGTTCGGATGATAACCTGAAGGTGGACTTTTTAGGCATAGATGCATGCTGGATAGCGGTCTATGTACTTTGTCGTAATGCCCTGATTAAATCTCATAGTACTCATCATGATATATGTATGTGCATTGTTATGCCTTCTTTATTTGTCAATTGCCCAACTGTAATTTGTTCACCCAACATCTATTTATCTTATGGGAGAGACACCACTAGTGAACTGTGGACCCCGGTCCAATTATTTACATCTGAAATACAATCTACTGCAATTGTTCTTTACTATTCTTCGCAAACAAACATCATCATCCACACTATACATCTAATCATTTGTTTACAGCAAGCCGGTGAGATTGACAACCTCACTGTTACGTTGGGGCAAAGTACTTTGATTGTGTTGTGCAGGTTCCACGTTGGCGCCGGAATCCCTGGTGTTGCGTCGCACTACACTCCGCCACCAACAACCTTCACGTGTTCCTTGACTCCTACTGGTTCGATAACCTTGGTTTCTTACTGAGGGAAAACTTGCTGCTGTACGCATCACACCTTCCTCTTGGGGTTCCCAACGGACGTGTGTCTCACGCGCCATCAACGGCAGCAGCTGCTGCTGTTGCAGCTGCCCACTGAACGGCAGGGATAGCGTCGGTGAGGACAGCAGCTGCAGCGGCGGCGTTGGTGGCGGCGGCAGCTGCTGTTGCTGCTGCAGCGTCCCGGTGGGGAAGAAGGCGGCCGGCTGCTGGAGAAGAGGGACCCCCGGCGCCGAGGAGATGGTGGACAACGGTAGCGGGGACTGCAGCAGCCCTGCGTCGGGTGGTGGCGACGACAGCAACAGCGTCGGCTGAAGCGGCCCGGCGATCGTGGCGGAGGCCGCCTGGTGCATCGGCTGTCACGGCAGCAGCGCCGCCGGCGGCGGAGGCCCGTAGGGGCCATCCAAGTAGAGGTGGATCTCTTGGACCGCGGTGGCGAGATCGCGGAGGGCTGCGGTGATCTCCGCCGGGGAGAGAACGGCGGGGACGTCGGATTGCAGCAGCGGTGGGTGGGAAGAACTCGGTGGAGGGCTGGACATGATCGAACCCGGGAAAACTGATACCAAGTGTTATGTGGCTGCTAGGGTTTGGGAGGGAGAGAGAGAGCTGCGAGGGCGCGAGAAGGCCGGCCGGGGGCCTTGCCCACGGCCGGTGGCAAGAGGAAGGGATTTCCTTCTTAATTCTTGCTTGATTAGATTGATACATCTCCTCTCCATATATAGAGAGGTTTACTTGACTCCCAAGCAAGGCTTACATGAGCCCTAAGCAAACCATAAGACTAACGGGCCCAGGCCCATGGTGTACTCTAACAACTTCACTACGCATCTTCTCATGTTTCCATCTATCAATTCTCTTCTTATAAAGATACCCAAGTCTCTTCATCTCACTTCATGTTGGTTTGGAGACACACCATCCCTATGTGATCAGATCAGGTCCTCACCAGACCTCTTCATTTTCAAGGCACAACCAAGCATCGTAGCCCCAGTCTCAGGCTCTCAGCAAGCTAGAGCAAGGAATCAGATGAACCAACATTTGACCGCCGCATGCTGCAGTAGCCAACAAGAGCACCAGTCAGCTGCCTTTACCACGGTGATCAACGAACATGGTAGCCACATCAAGCACAAGCTGATAGAGCTATCGAGTAGTAGTTTAACTAGCTACACTATGGCTATTCGTATATTGATTCTTGTTGTTTTTCTTTGACTCCTTTGGGCATACTACACTATTTTTCCCCATCTCTTTCTTACTCCAAATATTCATTATTCATCATGAGTCTTATGTTATCTTTTGGCAGATGCTGACCCGTGCAAATATATTTAGTTGTGGGGGTGTGCTCCGGTGTCCCCCCCCCCCTCTCGTTGAATGGGTAAGTTAGCATAAAAGCTCCAGATGTTTCAAGTTTTGGAAACAACACCCCTCAACTTAAAACAGGCACACTGGGGATGAGGCGGTTAAAGAGGTAGCCACGGCTCCGACATGCCGTCGCCGGCGCGAACAGCAGGAGGCTACAGTAGGATTTGACGGCGTCCTGCAAATCGACATGCTCCCGCTGCTCCGGACGTGGCGCCGGAGCATGCTCTGCTTGTTTCTTGTAGGAGTAGATGATCCCGGCCGCCTCGCCCAATACCTTGCCGATGGGATCTCCCATCTCAGTGCGCAGAAGCCGCAACCTAATGGCGCCCGTCGTCAGCCAGTGTAGCTGCACGCGGAGACTGCATTAGCACTGCTCGAGTCTGGGTACTCCCACTTGTTTCTCTTACTCTGCTGCGCCACGAGAGGTCGTGAGCACGGCGACGAGCATGGCAGCGGGCAGTCCGGACATCTACGCCAGCTTAGTGGCCTTTGTCAGCAGGTCCCACGCCGGTGGCGCCTTAGGTGCTCCCCTTGCAGCTGGCAGAGGGCTCGTGCGTGCGGTTTGTTTTTTTTAGATAAAAGGCACTGAAGTGCCCGACTTTGAATTAACAAAGCCAGCAACGGCGAAAACGATACAAAGTGCTAAACCCAGCTTACAGACGACACCACACACCCACACGAACTACCGAAGAAGCTACAGCCGGAAGCGCGACCAAGAAACTCAGACAAAGCGCCTACGAGGACTCGAAGAAGAGCTGGAGTCTACAGTATCGGGCCGGAGCTCACCCGAGAGCGAGCCATTTTCACGCGCGCCTCAACAACACTCCTCCGTCGCAGAAGCGCCACCGGAAGCCGAGGACCGAGCCGCGTTGCTCACAGACCGAGAAGTAGCACCAAGGAGGCTCGACCAGGGAAGGGGACGTAGCAAGCCTTGCCGAAGATCGCCAAACGAAGCCACCTTCGCCACACAACCTTCGGAGAGCTACATGTTGTGGACTCCAAGACGATGTCTTCAAGAAGATCGCGACACCGGAGTGCCGCCACCGCCCGATCCGGGGATCTTGGGTTTTCACCCGGAAATAGTAGGAAGAAGGAGAGAAGCCCCATGACGCCTTCAAGAAGGGGACGGCGTCCGCGGACGTCGCCGTCATGGCCCAAACGGGCAAGGGTTTCCCCTCGGCGTAGCCTCTCCTTCTTGCACACAGGGTTAGGCCGTCGAACGACGACCGAACCGCCGCCACAACACACGGCTCGCCGCGACCACGCCGCCCGCACGACCATGGCCACTGACCAGCACCAGAACCTCTGGCTCGCCCGTCAACCAGCAAGGTTCCCACCGACCAAGGCCGCCGCCTTGGAACCAAACTCCTCGCGCCGCCGGACCGCAACAGAGCACCGAGAACCGCCACCGACGCAGAACACCCACGCCCGAACAGGCGACGACCAACCTCACCGGCATCTGCCCCACGCAGACCACCAGATGATTGAGCAACTCCAAAGATTAAGGCCGCCCACAGCCACCACGGCTCTCACCGGCGCCAGATCTGAGGAATGGACGGAGACTTCCGCAGCTTGATCCGCGGCCAGCAACCACCCCGGCTGCCGGCAGTGCGAGATCCGGCGGAGGAGGAGACGCGAGGGGGTGGGGGCTCGAAAGGGGCCGGGCCCCTGCCCGGCCGGCCGAAACCACCCAGCGCCCAGCGCCCTCCCGAACGCCGCCCAGGCGGAGCGACGCCTGACGCGCCGCCGCCCGCTGCTCCTGTCGCCGCACGCGCCGCCCGCAGACGCAGGCCAGACGGCGCCGCCCGCGCCGCCCGCAACCGTCGTCCGGACGCCGCCGCCAAGAACGCGAGGGGAACCTGCTTCGAGCGGGGCGCTGAGCCTCCGCCAGCCGACCACGAGGAGGGGGGCCTCGCCGCCGCCGTCAACCGCGCGGGCCAGGCCCGGCGGCGACCATCGGCGGCGGCGGGGCGAGGGGGGTGGGGGGAGGGGTTAGGGTTAGGAGGGGGAGCGGGGGGAGTTCTCGCCTGTACAAAGGTCTAAGGACTGCGTGCGGTTTGTTCCTAGTAGCTAATCTGTGAAGTTTCTAGCTAGCATCTGTCATCTGGTTTTGATCATCAAGCTGCCTGCTGACTTGGTAGATTTTACGTGCAGTGTATTGCCGAAGGTTTGCCTAGTTCTTTTGCACGCCTGGCGAAGATACTACCGGATCTGGGCTAACAGTCCTGACGGTGCCGGAAACTTGCATGCACTACTCTTGAGCAACAACGTCTCCGTCGAACAGGAGGTGCCAAACAAGTCTACGGTAGGCAGCCTTCTTACTAGACGCAAGCTCCAGGTCCATGGCGCTCGGCGACGAGTTCACGCCTTTGTCACGGTCGCGGCTGCCGCGCACTGCGGACTTGTTGCCACCCACGCCATCGACCCAGGCCTGCCGCTCGCTACTACTGGTCTGGTGCTTGCCGCGCCCACGATAAGGACATCATATCATAGCGGGCTGGCAATAGCATCGTCGTGCAACTAGGCTTGCCTGGCACTGCTGCTGAAGTTATGCTTTAACTTAAAGGGTGATATGTCGAAAACATAAAATATCTGGGGGTTATATAGATCTTTTTCTAAGTTAACCTTGAAGGGGGTATCAGAGGATCCTAACCATTCACTGGGTCTAAAATTTGGAGAGGGGGGGACACCGAAGCAATGGTCTTAGTTGTGTGGTTCACCCATGGTTTTTGGTTAACAAGTTTCTACCGAGAGTCCTCACCATCTCAACCTCTTCATTTTCAACGCACAACCAAGCATCGTAGCCCGGTCTCAGGCTATCAGCAGGCTAGAGAAAGGAACTAGATGAACCAACATCTAACACCGCATGCAGCAGTAGCCAACAAGAGCACCAATCAGTTGTCTTTACCTCGGTTGATCAACGAACATGGTAACCACGTCAAGCACAAGCTGATAGAACAATTGAGTAGTAGCTTAACTAGCTACACCACTATGGCCGTTCGTATATTCGTTTCTTGGTGCTTTTGTTTGGTTCCTTTGGGCATACTACACTATTTTTTTCCATCTTTTCCTTACTCCAAATATTCATCATGAATCTTATGTTATCTTTTGGCAGATGCTGGTCCGTGCAAATATAGTTGCCCGGTTCACGCATAGTTTTTGGTTTACTCATTACCAGTTCTGTTGAGAAAATAATCGATGTTTAAAAGGATGTTTATTCTCATTATCTTTATAAACAATACTATTTGTACTCATTTGATTTATGCATCTCCTTCAATTATAAATTAGCTCGTACTTATTATCTCTCCGTATTTTTAGAGGCATTTAGTTTTTCACCATCACATTGTCTACTGTCGGTAGCTTTGGTTTAGAATATTGACATAAGCTCCAGTAAAAAAATATTTACTCTTATATCAACCTATGTCACCTGCCTAATTGATTCCAGCCTATTTTTATTTTCTGTGTTGCCATAGAATTTTCGATAAAGGATGCTTTATTACTTCAAGAAGCAATTACATCCAGCCTCTGCATAACCAGGATGCACACAGCCGTTTGTTGTCTCACGAGTCCAAAGTTACGAAAACAAAAAGGCGAAATACATATCGGAACGATGAATCATATGACGCCTAAGATGTAGGTGGAGCTACTATCCGAAGACTATGCTGCCACCCATGTAGGGAAAAAGTATCCCTCGCCGTATCCTCCAACCGTGTACAGACCTCCGTAAATAGGTCTCGGTTCTCCACACGCTGAATAGGTAACCACGAACGGAGAATACTTGTGCATCTGTAGATGACCTGCAACAAAGAACAATTTTTGTCATTAAAGATCTTGTCATTTCTACATCGCCAGAGCGCCCAGATAACTGCTAGCGCCCCCATCCTAAGAAACATTTTAAACCTTGAGTTAATACCATGAAGCCAATTGCCAAAGACATTAGCGACACTAGTCGGCGGATACAAGGTAGACGCTACTTGGATGACTGACCATATAGATCTCGCAAACTGGCACTGGAAAAATAAATGTTTGATGGTTTCATCATGATGACAAAAGACACATCGTGTACTTCCGTGCCAATTCTGCTTAGCAAGATTGTCTTTGGTGAGTATGACCCCGCGACGAAGGTACCATCCAAATTTTTTTATTTTTAATGGTATCTTCATCTTCCAATTTTTTTTATTATTATCAACTGGTAAGTCAGAAAGCAGGATCACATTGTATAAAGATTTTACAGAAAAAGTACCATCTACATGGAGGTTCCATCGAAATTCATCTGGCTCTGGCGATAACTGAATATCTCCAAGCCGCTGAATTAGACTGTTCCATGCCACAAGTCTTTGTCCTAGTAAAACCCGTCCGAATGTCACATTCGGAGGTGAAGCAGCCATTACAGTTGCAATGGTATCACCTTGTCGACGTGCAATTCTATACAAAGCGGGATACTGTTCACTTAGAGGTGCATTGTCTAGCCAAGCATCCTCCCAGAACCGTATCTGTGCTCCATTCTTAATAGAGAAAGTCCCATGTCGAAAAAACACATTTTTTGTCGCCATAAGACCAGCCCAGAAGTGTGAATCCCCAGGTTTCCAAACCACTTGAGATAATGTCTTCGAGCCGATGTACTTTCTCCAAAGTATATAGTTTGCCAAATCCCATCCTCGGTAAGTAGCTTAAAAAGCCATTTACCCAGTAGAGCTGAATTCTTGACCTCCAGGTCGTGAACTCCAAGCCCTCCTTGATCTTTGGGACTACAAACTATACTCCATTTAACCAGTCGATATTTCTTTTTCTCGTTGTCCCCTTGCCAAAAAAATCTGGATCGATAATAATCGAGTTTATGCAGAATTCCTTTCGGTAGGATGAAGAATGATAATATACAGTACCATATTAGTTAGTACTGAATTAATGAGTACCAATCTTCCACCCAGGGACAACAATTTACCTTTCCAACTACTGAGGCGTTTTTGTAATCTTTCTTCCACTAATTTCCATTCCGCAATTGTCAGTCTCCGATAGTGAATCAGAATACCCAAATAACGAATCGGAAATTGGCCTTGCCCAGAACCACATAACTCTGTATACAGAGCTACATCGTCTTGGGCGTCACCGAAGCAGAACAATTCACTTTTATGGAAATTAATTTTCAATCCTGATAATTGCTCAAAAGCTGCTAAAATTAATTTCAGATTTCGAGCTTTTTCAAGATCGTGATCCATAAAAAGAATTGTGTCATCAGCGTATTGAAGGATAGATAAGCCACCATCAACCAGATGTGGAATCACACCTTCAATCTGACCATCAGATTTGGCTCTCTCTATGAGTACCGCCAACATATCAGCTACGATGTTAAACAACATCGGAGATAGCGGATCCCCTTGGCGTAACCCTTTTCGTGTTTGGAAGTAGTGTCCGGTGTCATCATTAACCCGGATTGCAACACTACCTCCATACACGAAATCATTAATTAGAGCTCGCCACTCAGGCGAAAAGCCTTTCATCCTGAGTGTATGTTGAAGGAAAGACCATTTAACTTTATCATACGCCTTTTCAAAATCAAGTTTTAAAATAACCCCATTTAATTTCTTAGAATGCATCTCATGTACCGTCTCATGCAAAACCGCCACTCCATCAAGGATATTACGTCCTTGCATAAAGGCTGTCTGCGATGGTAAAACAACATGATCCGCAACCGTATTAAGTCTAATGGTGGCCACTTTCGTGAAAATCTTGAAACTTACATTTAATAGGCAAATGGGTCTATATTGTTGGATCCTTTCTGCCTCATTAATTTTCGGTAACAAGATAACTTCACCAAAATTTAGACGAAATAATTCTAGTTGTCCAATGTGTAAATCACTGAACAAATCTAGAAGGTCCGATTTAATAGTATCCCAGAAGGTTTGATAAAACTCTGCTGGAAACCCATCTGGACCCGGTGCTTTGTTGCATTCCATTTGGAAAACTGCCTTCTTAACCTCTTCCTCAGTATAAGGTGCGGTTAGCAAGCCGTTTTCTTCCAAAGAAACTTGGGGTATATCATCCGTTAAGTCCTCGTTAAGAGAGAAAGTACTTTCCTCCGGAGGACCAAACAGACCCTTATAATAATTAGTAATGTAAGACTTGAGTTGCTCATGGCCTTCAATCAACCCTTCTTCTTGAATAAGAGAGTGAATACGTTTTTTCCGGTGTCTCCCATTGGCTAAGCCATGGAAATACCGCGTATTTGAGTCTCCTTCCAAGATGAATTGAGTTTTAGATCGTTGATACCATTTGAGTTCCTCTTCGCGAAGAAGACCCGCCATCTGTTCATTGGATTGATTTTTAAGATCAATCTCATGTGTAGACAGTGGTCTAATCTCCGCAACAGCCTCAAGCTCATCAATGACATTTGATAAGCGAGTCTTTTCTTTTTTAAGAATACCAGCCGTATGGGCAGCCCAACCAGAGAGATGTTTGCGCATAGACCGCATTTTATTATTCCATCTCAAGATAGGCGTACTCCCCGACCGGTCTTTCCCAAACCCTTTTAACCATATCATGAAATCCCACTCGATATATCCAGCCCAGTTCAAATTTGAACGGCCGTTTACAAACGGGTCTGGGATTCCCAGTGGTTAAAAGGATGGGAGCGTGGTCAGACAGGTTTTCAATACGTTCTACTGCACGGACTGACACCATAGGGTATTTATTTTCCCATTCGGTATCCATCAACACGCGATCTAGTTTCTCGTATGTGGGCTCCGGCAAGCTGTTTGCCCAAGTAAACTGCCGACCAGTCATAAACACCTCTCTTAAATCAAGGCTATCGATGATAGCGTTGAACAAGAAAGGCCAATGACCATCAAAGCGGCCTTTACTTTTCTCATGAGGAAACCTCAACAAATTAAAATCAACTCCGATTAAAACCGGGTAAGGATTATCCTTTGTAAGGTTTACCAACTCACGTAAAAAGTCAGCCTTAAACACTTCCTGGGCGGCACCATACACAGCGACCAGACTCCACATGAAACCGTCTGCTTTATTCTGAATGTCGAATTTAATGTGGTACTCTCCATCAGAACTAGCCAAAACGGTCATGGTGTCTATGCGGACACCGAGTAAAATGCCCCCTGACCTACCACGGGGCGGGCGAGAAAACCACTAAAAGTTAATCCCGCCTGACAATCGGTCGAGAAAACTTTGAGAGAAATTTCGCCTACCCGTCTCCGATATAGCAAGAAAATCTAAATCATAATCTCTACAACCATCAGCAATGTGGGAATGCTTAGCCAAGTCACGAAGACCTCTGCTATTCCGGAACATGCCATTCATCGAGAAACTATTTTAGATTTAGAATTCTTGCCATACCTTCGAGATTTCTTTCCAGCCGATGATCGAGAACCATGTTCGGACGCTTGTAAATCAGAACTAAGCTCCGCGTGTTCTAAATCAACTTCTGAAATGTTGCCAATTATAGCCGAGAGAATTTGACCATCTAGGATGTCATCATCATCATCATCGTCTATAATTGCCGCTTCAGGTCTAGTGGAGACATTCGGAGCAACCGTTAAACGGTCAAAAAAGGGGATGAGTCTGCACCTATCTTTTTTCGTGGAGTAGCCATCAGAACGACAAATTAGTCAAATGGTTGTAAATCAAGAAAATTGTTTTGCGGGCTTGAGACGACGGGAGTGCTCTCCTGTTTTCCGAGAAAATCTAGAGATTGCTTCTGCACAGTACCGAAGATTGTGGGGGTTGTAAGAGCTAGATCAGATTCATGATGATGAGATCCCCTTTTGTTAGATGGGATGACCGAACCTAGCCTTGCACATTTCAACCAATGAGCTTGATTTGTTTGAAAATTTTCTGTAACTTCGAAATACCATATTTGAGATTTCTTAAAATTTGGGTGCATGTGAAAACCATGTTCTACTGAGTATTGCTGAGAGAGAAAAATGGTAATTTCTGATTAGGGTTAGAGCCTGAAATCTACGTTGATTGATCTCAAGATATAATATAATGGAAAAAAAGGTATTGCATCGAGGCACTACGGGAACAACTTCATATGCCGACGGCCCCGTACCGTCGGCACAACCACTTCAACCGTCGGCACCGGCTGTGCCGACGGTGACCGTCGGCACAGGCTGGTCGGCACATTTCCGGTCGGGGTAGCTCCCATCACCGTCGGCACAGTGGACCACCGTCGGCACACGCTGCACCGACGGCTGGGACGGTGGCCGTCGGCCGTGCCACCGTCGGCACGGGGCGTTGCTCGTCCGCAACGGAGTGACGGCGCTGGCGAAGGCCGTTAGGCTGTGCCGACGGTGAAACCGTCGGTACAGCAGCCCAGATTTTCCCAGAATGCGTGGGCGCGAAAACTGAAAAATTTCGAAACTGACAAAAAAACGCGCGCTGGGCCAGCTGTGCCGACGGTGAAACCGTCGGCACAGACCCTGCCATTTGGCACAGCTACGGGCCTGTGCCGACGGTGACACCGTCGGCACAGCCGGCCCAGGTTTTTTTCAGTTTTTGCCATTTTTGCTCTATTAGCTCAGAAAATTGCTGAAATTGCACATATTATAATATTGAATGTCCAGTAACATATATAGCACCATATAGCACAAAGATATCACCGTATAGCACCAAATCTCACAAATATAGCATCAAATCTCACAAATAGCACAAATATAGCATACAAGACCATGGTACATACACCGGATCCACTACAAAGATGAAGCGTGTCATCATGTGCTAGTACAATGTAGAAACTATGGTGGTGCACCACCCGAGTGACGATCTAGCTCAAGACGATCTAGCTCTGAGTGGGTGAAGTGAGGCCGCTGTATTTCGACGGTGCTCGGGGAGGTAGAACCACGACGAGAGCCACCGGAACCAGAAAAATGCCGAGGTTCGGCAGAAGCACCAGGAGAATGGCGACCGGGGTGCATCGGCGTACCACAAGGAGTGTCGTTCCCGGATTCTCCCAATCCCTACATGTTGGAGGGAGTTAGCAACTTAGCCATGTCACACCAAGTTAGCAACTTAGCCAAGTTAGCAACTTACCGGGGTCAACTGACGCTGACGCTTGTACATGATATAGAACTCCTCCTTGGACGGGAACACTGGCGTCGGCCCCGGATGAGGTGGCTCTGGGAGTGGTTCCTCTCGCACTCCAGTCATCATGAACCGAGTGAAACTCTGCAAGAAACGGGAGAGATAGCTCAGATTCAAACATGGGGACTTATGATGTTTTGCAACCATAGAGATTGAAACTTACCGCCATCCGGTTGCTCGTCCACTTGGACATAGGCATCTTTCACAAGGTCATGCTCCTTAATCTTCTCGAGATACTCCTCGTAAGCTACTGCATAGGCCTCCTCGAGCTGAGTCTACAATTTCAGAAATAATGCGTCTCATCAACATAGCCATTCGGGAACAAGAGTCAAAACAGAGGATGAAAGTGTGGATGACTTACATCTACCTCTACCCGAGAACGGCATGTAGTCCGCGAGGAGGTAGCGTAGCTGCCGGAGGGGAGGGTAGCCTTGATCTGCGTGAAGTTCCTCTGAGGCTTGAAACCCCCAGCAAGGCAGGCAGGACGTCCATGCGGCTGGCCGGACCCCGCCAGCATCATCGCCACCCCGGCTCGGTCATCGGGTCCTCCACCTCTGGATGGAGCTTGGCGTACTCCTCGCAGTATTTTTCCTTGCTCTCTTTGGCCTTGTCATAGTACCTCTCAGGCGCGGGCCGAGGCTCGTTCGGACTGGGCGTCACCAGCTTCATGTGCGTCCACGCTTCCATCTCACCAACTTCCCTCCCGAGCTTCTTCCCCTGCATCACAAAACAAATGTTATGCATATCATCGAAAATCAAAAAAATGCAGCTTGTTCCATTTTTATATGTACCAGACGCTCCCGATAGCGATCGGTGCTGCTGCTCCCCGCACTGTGTGTTCCCTGATTCCCACGGTTGGCCTTGTTTCGGTCGCTCACGGCCTTGAAATCGGGGTTTTCGCCGACCCAATTCTTGACCAACTCCATGAAGGCGGCCCTCTTATTATTATCAGCCCAATGTGGTACAACCTGCAAAATCAAAACTCATTTGAAGAACAAACAATATAGTTGCAAGTTAGCCGCAGTACATAGAATCGCATTGACAATTACTTACCGACATGAATTGCTCTATCGTCATAGCCGGGGCGAGTCCCTGCACAATCTCGGGCTTTGTGTACCTTACGCCCTGCTCAGCATAGAAGTGGCCGATGCACGTGATCCTCCGGTTGTACCACCGCTGCCGTGTCAACTTCCGACACATGCTACGGAGGATCACGTCCGCCCTCTCCTTATGCTCAGTCGCCACCCTATAATTGCGCTGCAATCAAGCATAACAGAAAGTGTGAGAGGCATGAGTTATCACGGTGGGGTTATCAACTACATATGAACGAAACCCAAAGAGTATGCATTACGTACCCAAAACTTCTTGATCACGGCGTCGGCGGCGGAAGTAAAGCCAGGGTAAGGCGCTATCTCAAAGTCTTCCCAAGTGTAGGCTAGCTTGGACTCGCCCCCAAGGACCGGAGTGTACATCCCCGGCCAGTACTTCCTAATAGCAGCTCCAATCAGACTCCCTGGCACGCGGACATTCCCTGTGTATGTGAAATTCCCGCACAATTATCAAACATTAGAAAATGCTAAGTGTCATAACGAAAATGAAATCACCTTACTACTTACTCTATCTTTCCTGGGACAAGGAGCCACTTCTCATCCTCCGTAGCAGGTTCCTTACTCTCATCGGGAACCTGCGCTTCCGCACGAATCCGCAACTTCTTCGGAGCCATCTCCGTCGAAGCCTCCTCGTCCCTAGACTCCTCCTCCTCCTCCCTAGTGTCCTCCTCCTCCTCCCTAGTGTCCTCCTCCTCGTCCATAGACTGTGAAGCCACTGAGCCAGAAGCAGAGGGAATGTCAGCTAGAAGGAGCTGTGCATTCCCCCCTCGTCCTCCAGCTCGTCCTCCCCCTCGTCCTCCAGCTCGTCCTCCCCCTCGTCCTCCAGCTCGTCCTCCCCGCCCTCCGTCTGCGTCTTCGTAACGCCGGGTGGGAACAATGGGTCTTCCACTCCGTCTGGAAGCACCCGGCCCTGGCTTCCGCTGATGCATCTGATCAAGCAAGGAGCTCGATGATGCCTTCCGTCCGCTCATATTGGGCAATTACCTGCATAAGAAAAGAGAAAATAATTAATAAGCATGTTGAAAATTAATAAGCATAATGACAAATATAGGTACTAAGCATAATGAAAAATGTAGGTATTAAGCATAATGACAAATGTATGTATTGAGCATAATGATAATGTAGGTACTAAGCATAATGACAAATGTATGTATTAAGCATAATGATAATGTAGGTACTAAGCATAAAAGACCCTCACCATTCATCACCACTCTCATCTCTAGGCATTGGGTTCTCAGCCTCACTATCAAAATCAGTATCATATGAGTATTCATGGTCGGCATTGGGTTCCGGTTGAGTCTCGACAATGTTGTCTTTGTTCGCATGGCGCTTGGTGAGCATAGCTATGTCCTTCGGGTCCACCACGGTCTCACCACGCATTTGTACATCGTTGTGGAGATCCTGAAGACCTATGTCTATTTGAAGAGCCCCGAACTGCTCTTCCTCTTGATAGAAAATTCCCTCATATGTTACCGGGTCAATGTTGTTGTAATCGTCCTCGGAGGGGATGGGTAGCTTACCATGTGGCGATACCTGGAACACGACTTCCCAGCCCATGAGTTCCTGATTCTGACATGGGTAGGACAAATAATAAACTTTCTTGGTTTGGTGAGCCACAACATAGACGTCGGATCCGCTGTAGGTGGTTGTAGGCCTAACTTCAACTAAACCAATGGAAGGGGTGCTTCTCATTCCACCGTGTGGGTCAAACCAAGTGGCATTTGAACACAAAGAGCTTGAGTTCTATGTTTGCGTTGTTGAACGTCAACTCGTATACCTTTTGTAACCTTCCATAGTAATCAAGATCATCGGCTCCGCAGTGTAGACCCCAGTATTTATTGTTTTTGCATTAGGCCGGTTCTTCCGGTGAAACTCCGTATGGAAGCGATACCCATTTACATCATACTTCTCATGCGTATGGACTCTACGGTTAAAACCCCGGGAAACGCATCTCAACTCATCTCGTCATCTCAACGTTGGGATCAGCTCCCTACAAGTTCAGTTCAGATTATTTTGTGCATTAGTTACGTGTAATAAGACAAGTCACGGATTGCAAAGTAAGAGGAACATTTGAGAAATTACTTTTTCATGGAACCAGTTCACGAAGCTTTTATTTATTAAGGGCGGGGCACCCTCTTTCAGAAGAGTGTACCACTGCGTGGGAGTGGGACCATTTCTTCCTGACCACATTTCATCATGGAATTGGCTGAAAGGAGAAAATACGTATTAGACCAAAACCAAGTTACTGGTTGCAAAGTAATTGGTTCATCATTTTACCTCATGAAATCGACCACTTCCTCCATGTTCATAAGCACGTAAAGCATTATGCAATCCTTCTCTTCCGGCGAAATGTTCTCCACTTTTGAGGCACCGGCCTTGCCACCGGGATATTTGAAGAGCAAGAGCTTTGGGTCACGGTTGGGCTCATCGGAATTGTACCGAGCGACCGGGTTATGCTTAGTGGGCACATCATTGGCATAGTACATTGTCGTGGCGCCTGCCATCTCATGGAGGAGAGTTGCCTCAGCTATGCATGCTTCAATCTTATTTTTGTTTCCACATTTGTACCGAATATACTTGAACTCCCTCTCAATACAAAACTGCCAACGATACCGCACCGGTCCCCCCAAGAGTGCCTCGTTGGCGAGATGCACGATGAGATGTAACATCGGAGTGAAGAAGCCTGGGGGGAATATCATCTCTAACTTGCATAGCATGTCCGGCACTTGCTCCTGCAGCTTCTCAATCACCTCGGTACATATCTGCTTAGCACAGACCGTGCGGAAAAAATGGCTCACCTCCGCAAGCACTCGCCAGACATGATCGGGGAGATACCCTCGAAGCATCACCGGCATCAGCCGCTCAATCCATATATGATAGTCGTGACTCTTGAGCCCGTTTATTTTTCCCGTAGCAAGATTGACTCCCTTACTCATATTCGAACAATAACCATCGGGGAACATCACGTCATATTTGAGCCACGTAAATGCCTCCTTCTTGTCGGCGCTATCAAGACGAGTACTTGGCATGCGGCTTTAACCAACCTTTTCGATTGCCCTCGGGAGGCTGCATGTGTAGAGCCACCCTGTCACATATCTCCTCAATATCGACTCTAGCTGAAACATTATCCCTTGACTTGCCCGGTATGTTGCAGCAGGTGTTAAGGAATGCCTCCCCACAATTCTTTTCGGTGTGCATCATATCGATATTATGGGGAAGTTCAAGGTCCTTGTAATACTCGAGCTCTGTTATGCCCGCTCTGTGAGTCCGAGTTGTGCGTTTTACCATATCCCTCAAATTGGTGGCCGGGTTCCTTACTAGGCTGGAGAGCACGTAGCTCAGCATCAACAGCTTGCACCATTGAACTTTGGTATTTCTTTATGTTCAAGCACAACTACGCCTTTCGTGAAGTTTTTCTTGTCGGATCTGAACCGATGCCCCGGATCGAGGAACTTGCGGTGTTTGTCAAAGGCAACATATTTGTGTCTAGCTTTTAGGTGCCTGAATTCTAGTTCGTGCTCGCACACTCGGGCATGGAAACTTACCAGCTGTACTATGCCCACGGAATAGGGCGTACCCGGGTAGGTCATGCATCGAATAGTGGAACCAAACTTTCATGATGAAGTTTCTCTTTGATGCTCGGTCGTATGTCAATGTACCGTGATGCTACGAGTGGTGCAAATCATCCACAAGTGGTTGCATTAAGACACTCAATTTCTTCCCCGGATATTCGGGCCCCGGAAGGATCATCGACAAAAATATGTTCTTCCTTTGCATTACGACTCCGGGAGGGAGATTGAGCGGAATAACAAACACGGGCCAGCAGCTGTACGCGGCAGTCGACATACCATAAGGGTTGAATCCATCGGTTGCTATCGCAATTCTAACATTCCGAGCCTCACTTGCCTCATTTGGGTGCTTTTCATCGAAGTGCTTCCATGATTGACCATCAGATGGATGTACCATGGGTACCCGTTTCTTCTCGTCCTGCAATCTTATCCCGGTCTTATGCCATGTCATCCGCTTGGCAGTCTCCTCGAACATGTAAAGCCGCTGGATTCTTTTGATGAATGGGAGATAACGAAGAATCTTTATGGCTACTTTTGTCCGCCTCTTCTGACCATTGCCTACATCTACCTCATGATACCTAGAGTGACCACACTTGGCACAGTACTTGTCATCCGCATAGTCTTTCCAAAACAAAAGGCACAATTTTGGACAGACATCATATGTTACATAATCCATTTTCAATGCTTTCAAGATTTTCTACGTTTCGTACATGGTCTTGGGCAAGCAATGACCTTCGAGCAACATGTTACCTATCGTGTTCGGAGTCTTTTCAAAGGATGCTCGAGTACTCTCAAACATGCACTTGTCGGCTAGCAACTGCGTGATGCCATCAAGTTGAGACATTTTTGCACCCGGGTATAGAGGCCTCCTAGCCGAGGCCATCATATCAATGAAGGCCCTCGCGGTTGGCTCGGGTTCCTCCTCCGGAAGTTCCTCCGGTTGTGGCGGTCCCTCCGGTTCGGGCGGTTCCTCCGGTTCGGACTGTTCGTCCCATGGTAACTCCGGCATGTCGGCATCCCGAAGATCATCTAGCAAGTTTAAGATGCCATCGTTCTCATTGCCATCGATCCGCTGCCGCATCACCTCACCTCTATCACGTTCGTGCCGAGAAAAGTCGACCGGCGGGTCGTAGTCATGCATATACCCATTCCACCAAAGGTGTTTAGTCATCTCTAGAATATCCTTAGGATGACGCCTCCTGCAGACATTGCAAGGGCAACGGGGACGAACAATCCCCTTCGAACCACGAGCTAACTCCTTCACTAACAAATCGGTCTTCCATTTCCATTCATCTGTCACTTGAGTCGAACTAACACGGCCACTGTACATCCACTCATTATCAGCCATCCTGCTTTATTGCGTGACAAACAACAAATAGTAGCATGAAATTGAATGCATCATATTTTTATTTTTCTACCGGCGAAAACGCGTGCATCAACCTACATCTCTACTAGGTGGGCTCCTAGCAGCCCCGGACCCGTAGTTGGGTACGTTCTCCACGTTCTGCTCGGGTGCGAGACGGAATTCGGCAGCACCTCCCCGCTGCTCTCCCGATACACGTCTCGGCAAAAAGCCGAGAGGATGTGCATCCGGAGAACAACGGGGAGGCGCTGACGAAATCCTGTCTCGCACCCGAGCAGAACGTGGAAAACGTACCCAACTACGGGTCCGGCGACTGTCCCGTAAATGCCACAAGCGTTACGGTTCAAAATATGCTGACCACTAATGCATATTTATCCGCGTAACGCTTGCGGACGGGAATTGACACCTAGGTTACGCGACTTGACGGATAAATTAAATCTAATGACATAAAAAATGCGAAGGGGGAGTCGGCAATTCAGCTCACCCTCGGCTATAGAGGAAGTAGTCGAACAACCGGCGATGTCGACGGCCGTAGAGATGCGCCGCAAGATCCGGGGTCGTCACGCGGGGTGCTCACTACGGGACCTAGTTAAAATAATAAAAAAATTTCAATGCAAATTCATCAATTGATAAAACAAATGCATTTCTACAAAATTCTAATTTATTTCATTTCAATTTCAATTACCATTTCAATTTCAATTTCAATTTCCATTCCATTAAACATTTATATTTCTATTTACAAATCCATATACCTAATTCTAATTTATTTCATTTCAATTTCAATTACCATTTCAATTTCTATTTACAAATCCATATACCTAATTCCTACAACTAAAATGCTAAAAAATATTTACATAATCCATATGCAGGGGGTGCGGCGCTTACCATGGCGGCAGTGGAAGGGCGGGCCGAGGGGGTCGGCCGGTGAGAAGGCCGGAGCTGCTGCGGGCCGGGGCGGGTGAGGGAGGCTGGGCCGGTGCCGGCTGCTGCGGGGGGTCGGGGCGGGTCGGGGAGGCCGGGGCTGCTGCGGGTGGGGGGGGGTCGGGGGGGCGGGGGGGGCGCCGGCTGGTCGGGGCGGGTGAGGGAGGCCGGCCGGGGCGGCGCCGGCTGCTGCGGGTTGGGGCGGCGCGGCGGTGGGCTGCGGGGCGCCGGCTGCTGCGGGTTGGGGCGCGGCGGCGGTGGGCTGCGGGGCGCGGCGGTGGGCTGCTGCGGGATCTGGCGGCCGGGTGGCGTGGGGATCTGGCGGCGGCGGCGGGTGGAGGCGGGTGGTGGCGGCGCGGCGGACGACGGGAAGGGGACAGCGGCGGCGCGGCGGGTGGGGGGCGTGTGTGTGGGGCGTGCGTGTGTGGCTGGCCCCGACCCGTGTGGGGTGTGGCCGTTATGGCGCCGTAGCTGTGCCGACGGTTATGGTTGTGCCGACGGCCACCGTCGGCACAGTTAGGTTTATTTTTTATTTTTTTTAAATAAATACTGTTTTTTTTGCGAAACAAGTACAATCAAAGACGCTCATACATACGCGTACACACTCACCCCTATGAACGCACACACGCACACCCTACCCCTATGAGCACCTCTAAGAGACTGCGTTGAATAACTGATCCGGCGGGTCTTGAGGCAGGGCGGCCCGCGTCGACCCCACTTAAGTGGGGTTCTGTGCCGACGGCTTGTGCCGACGGTGACCGTCGGCACACCTTTTTTTTATTTTTAGACTCTTTTTCTATTTGTATTATAGATGTGTGTATGCATCCATATATGTATATACATGTTTTTTTTATCAAAAGTTCAAGCCAAGAATACCAAGGTTTAGGATTTACGGCTACACCGCACATGTTCTTCTCCTCGGTGCTCATCCATGCTCATTTATCGCCCGCTAAAATATATAGCCTAGTCCTTTCTAACCGTTCGAATTATTAGCTAGTGCATTAATTCAATATAATATAAGAGTCGGGAGGTCTCAAGTTCAACCCCGACTAACGCACTTTGTAATGTAAAAATGGTTGCGGACTCCTATCTATGCATGTTTGTTATCTTCTAGTTAGACCTCCTTTGTCCATCCTCAAAGTGTGTCGACGGTTAGGTCATAGGTACATGTGCATGCCATGTGGACACACACAACTTTTGGGGCCATTCCCTAGGTCCGATGCTCGATTTCTGACGAAACCCTAGTTCTGTTGACCGCGCCGTCTACCCCTTTGACTGCATCCCATCGGGGTCCCCCGGTGGGCGTATGCCTACGTTTGAGCTTGGTTAGGTCATAGGTACATGTGGAAACAAGGATCATCCCATATGATCCCAAGGTTCTCTCCGGGTCACCTCCGAGGGAGTTCCCCCCTATACATGCAGAATCTGCCTAAGTGTAGGAACCCCCTGTCCGAGAAGCCGGACACACCGGGGGGTAGCATTGGATGTAGAACCATCACAAATCACTTTTGTGCATGCCATGTGGACACACACAACTTTTGGGGCCATTCCCTAGACCCGATGCTCGATTTCGACGAAACCCTAGTTCCGTTGACCGCGCCGTCTACCCCTTTGATCGCATCCCATCGGGGTCCCCGGTGGGTGTATGCCTCCATTTGAGCTTGGTTAGGTCATAGGTACATGTGGAAACAAGTATCATCCCATATGATCCCAAGGTTCTCTCCGGTTCACCTCCGAGGGAGTTCCCCCTATACATGCAGAATCTGCCTAAGTGTAGGAACCCCCTGTCCGAGAAGCGGGACACACCCGGGGGTAGCATTGGATGTAGAACCATCACAAATCACTTTTGTGCATGCCATGTGGACACACACAACTTTTGGGGCCATTCCCTAGACCCGATGCTCGATTTACGACGAAACCCTAGTTCCGTTGACCGCGCCGTCTACCCCTTTGATCGCATCCCATCGGGGTCCCCGGTGGGCGTGTGCCTCCATTTTAGCTTGGTTAGGTCATAGGTACATGTGGAAACAAGGATCATCCCATATGATCCCAAGGTTCTCTCCGGTTCACCTCCGAGGGAGTTCCCCCTATACATGCGGAATCCGCCTAAGTGTAGGAACCCCCTGTCCGAGAAGCCGGACACACCCGAGAGGTAGCATTGGATGTAGACCCATCACAAATCACTTTTGTGCATGCCATGTGGACACACACAAGTTTTGGGGCCATTCCCTAGATCCGATGCTCGATTTACGACGAAACCCTAGTTCCGTTGACCGCGCCGTCTACCCCTTTGATCGCATCCCATCGGGGTCCCCGGTGGGCGTGTGCCTCCATTTTAGCTTGGTTAGGTCATAGATACATGTGGAAACAAGGATCATCCCATATGATCCCAAGGTTCTCTCCGGTTCACCTCCGAGGGAGATCCCCCCTATACATGCAGAATCTGCCTAAGTGTAGGAACCCCCTGTCCGAGAAGCCGGACACACCCGGGGGGTAGCATTGGATGTAGAACCATCACAAATCACTTTTGTGCATGCCATGTGGACACACACAAGTTTTGGGGCCATTCCCTAGGTCCGATGCTCGATTTACGACGAAACCCTAGTTACGGTGACCGCGCCGTCTACCCCTTTGATCGCATCCCATCGGGGGTCCCCGGTGGGCGTGTGCCTCCATTTAAGCTTGGTTAGGTCATAGGTACATGTGGAAACAAGGATCATCCCATATGATCCCAAGGTTCTCTCCGGTTCACCTCCGAGGGAGTTCCCCCTATACATGCGAGAATCCGCCTAAGTGTAGGAACCCCCGTCCGAGAAGCCGGACACACCCGGGGGTAGCATTGGATGTAGACCCATCACAAATCACTTTTGTGCATGCCATGTGGACACACACAAGTTTTGGGGCCATTCCCTAGATCCGATGCTCGATTTACGACGAAACCCTAGTTCCGTTGACCGCGCCGTCTACCCCTTTGATCGCATCCCATCGGGGTCCCCGGTGGGCGTGTGCCTCCATTTGAGCTTGGTTAGGTCATAGGTACATGTGGAAACAAGGATCATCCCATATGATCCCAAGGTTCTCTCCGGTTCACCTCCGAGGAGATCCCCCTATACATGCGAGATCCGCCTAAGTGTAGGAACCCCCGTCCGAGAAGCCGGACACACCCGAGGGGTAGCATTGGATGTAGAACCATCACAAATCACTTTTGTGCATGCCATGTGGACACACACAAGTTTTGGGGCCATTCCCTAGGTCCGATGCTTGATTTCCGACGAAACCCTAGTTCACGTTGACCGCGCCGTCTACCCCTTTGATCGCATCCCATCGGGGGTCCCCCGGTGGGCGTATGCCTACGTTTGAGCTTGGTTAGGTCATAGGTACATGTGGAAACAAGGATCATACCCTATGATCCCAAGGTTCTCTCTGGTTCACCTCCGAGGGAGTTCCCCCCTATACATGCAGAATCTGCCTAAGTGTAGGAACCCCTGTCCGAGAAGCCGGACACACCCGGAGGGGGTAGCATTGGATATAGAACCATCTCAAATCACTTTTGTGCATGCCATGTGGACACACACAACTTTTGGGGCCATTCCCTAGGTCCGATGCTCGATTTACGACGAAACCCTAGTTCCGTTGACCGCGCCGTCTACCCCTTTAATCGCATCCCATCGGGGTCCCCCGGTGGGCGTATGCCTACGTTTGAGCTTGGTTAGGTCATAGGTACATGTGGAAACAAGGATCATACCCTATGATCCCAAGGTTCTCTCCGGTTCACCTCCGAGGGAGTTCCCCCCTATACATGCAGAATCTGCCTAAGTGTAGGAACCCCCTGTCCGAGAAGCCGGACACACCCGGGGGGTAGCATTGGATGTAGAACCATCACAAATCACTTTTGTGCATGCCATGTGGACACACACAACTTTTGGGGCCATTCCCTAGACCCGATGCTCGATTTCTGACGAAACCCTAGTTCTGTTGACCGCGCCGTCTACCCCTTTGACTGCATCCCATCGGGGGTCCCCCGGTGGGCGTGTGCCTCCATTTTAGCTTGGTTAGGTCATAGATACATGTGGAAACAAGGATCATCCCATATGATCCCAAGGTTCTCTCCGGTTCACCTCCGAGGGAGATCCCCCCTATACATGCATAATCTGCCTAAGTGTAGGAACCCCCTGTCCGAGAAGCCGGACACACCCGGGGGGGGAGGGTAGCATTGGATGTAGAACCATCACAAATCACTTTTGTGCATGCCATGTGGACACACACAAGTTTTGGGGCCATTCCCTAGGTCCGATGCTCGATTTCTGACGAAACCCTAGTTCTGTTGACCGCGCCGTCTACCCCTTTGATCGCATCCCATCGGGGTCCCCGGTGGGCGTGTGCCTCCATTTTAGCTTGGTTAGGTCATAGGTACATGTGGAAACAAGGATCATCCCATATGATCCCAAGGTTCTCTCCGGTTCACCTCCGAGGGAGTTCCCCCCTATACATGCAGAATCTGCCTAAGTGTAGGAACCCCCTGTACGAGAAGCCGGACACACCCGGGGGGTAGCATTGGATGTAGAACCATCACAAATCACTTTTGTGCATGCCATGTTGTTGGGGGGATAACCCCCGGTATGCCAAAGGCATGCCAAACCGGATGGTATGTGCCATCAAGATACCGGTTTAATGTTTATACCGGAACCTGAGGTTAAGTGTTTAGCTAAGTGGAGCTAAGCCGGTATCCCCAAGAGGGGTATACCGGAACCCGGTAAAGAAGATACCGGAAAGGAGAGCCTGTCGGCAGGACTGGTCAAAGATTCTCTCCAGAGCTAGAAGACAAAGATGAGCTAAGCAAAGTAACTTTTGACGAAGGGCTGACGATAAAGAGAAGGGTGACGGTCAAAGAAGCCGGAGGATGTCGGCGCCTCTGATTAAAGAGGACTCCGGTGTCATCTATGATTAAAGTAGCTTTGTAAAGTAGTTTGTCTAGTCAAAGATGCCATTAGGGTTTCTTCCAGTGTAAGCCACCCTCTCCCCTATATAAGGAGAGGGGGCAGCCCTTCTTCACGGGCAGGTAGCGAGTAGCACGTAGCGAGACCATAGAGAGATCTGTGTACTGAGAAACTTGTAACCATGTTGAGATCAATGAAGCTAGCGATCTAGTAAAGAGTTCTTCCTCTTGTCTCTCTTCTTGCATACCGGCCTTTGGTTGTGTTCTTGAGGAAAGCATCCGGAAGTTCTTCCCATCTAATCGCAAACCCTCCCCCGAATCCTCATACGTCCATTCGGCCCCAACTTAAGCCATCCTATGGCATCTGCTCGTTCACCACGACGACAGTTGGCGCCCACCGTGGGGCATGAAGTGGCGCATGCTGGAGTACACATTCGGGCGGGCCTCCTCGAGTTCGCCGGCGAGCGGACGGTGTCTGCGCTTGTGCAGAGCTTCTACTCCATCGATTTCATCAACGACAACGCGGGCTGCTTCGCCAACGGCGGCATCTTCCCCAAGAACGGCCGCGTCATCGAGTTCGGCAGCCACCGCATCTACTTCGGCACCGTCCCTGTGCGCCAGTGCCTCTCGCCGGTGCTGGTGGCACCGGACCCGCCAAGATGGCTCTGCGCCGGTCGCGCGCCCGGCAGCGTCGAGGTAATGATGACTGGTGTGGCTGGTGCAGGAAAGGAGGTTGAGGCTGAAGGTGCTGGTCGCGCGGTTTCGACCCGTGCGGCTAAGCCACCGCCGGAGCGCGACGCAGCGCGGCGGGAGCATCATCCGCGCCACCGGCAACGCCTCTCCAAACGGCGATGAACGCGCTGGCGACCCCCATCGCGCAGAACATCGACCCGGCAGCGGCTCAAGCGGAGCTGGAGGCGCAGCGCCTGAGGATACTCGAGAGCGGCAAAGACGTCGTCAAGGCGCAGCGCGAGCTGAACCTAACCGTACGTGAGTATAACGCTGCCCATGGCTTTGCTTACGTTAGCGCTCATGCTGCTAGGATACCGGAAAACCGGCTAAAGGCTCGCAATCTAGATCGGGATTTGCGTAAGGAAGTTCTTACCGGCAAGAGTACCTCCGCATCCGTTAGCATTGTAGAGAAACCTAAGTACAGCAGTCCGGATAAAACAATAAAAGCTGCTAAGGCTGCTGTAGATCTGTGTGATTCGCTTACCGGAGAGGCTCTGGCAAAGCAACAAGAGCGTGTCAGAGAGCTGCTAGATGCTGTAGAGCAGCAAAACGCTGAGCAGCTGGCTAAGCTGAACAAGGCTGTAGCCTCGAAATCCGCGCGTTCAACAAAGAATGCCGGAAGCAAGTCCCAGGGGCAGGCCTCGTCCCCCCATCCGGACAGAAGAAAAGAAAAAGAAGTGAACGCACGGCAGATGACTGTGTATGATCCGGTCCTTGCCGGTAAACAAAAAGCCGGGCAACACGATGCCGGTAGAAAAAGCCAAGGGGCAGAGCGAGGCTACGCCAGAGAAGGGTATGCCGGAAACAAACATGCCGGTAAACATGAAACCGGGCAAAACTATCCGGCTGCAAGGGCAGCGTATGATGAAGATGAGGAAGAGATGCCTCCACCGAGGTACCGGCAGGCAAGAGCCGCGGCACCGGAACGTTACGATGAAGCCGATTCTAACAGACCGGCAGCATACCGGAACCCTTTGGGAGAACGCTTGGGAGAGAGATACTTACCGGAACGGGATGCGAGGCACCGTCTGGATAGAGTATACTTGTCAGAAATGATAGAGGAGGAAGGTCCTCCTGGTCCAAAGTGCTTTGGCCCAAGAATCATGAGAGAAAAACCACCAGTTCGCAACTTCACGTTGCCCCGTGACACAAAAACATACGATGGCACTACGAAGCCGGAAGATTGGCTCGCGGATTACGTGACCGCGGTATACGTCGCAGGAGGCGGAGGAACCGTAGCCGGAGGAGGCAACCGGCGTTGGGCCGTGAGGATCATACCATCGTTTCTGGTTGGACCGGCAAGAATCTGGCTAAACAACTTGCCGGCAGGAAGCATAAATGGCTGGCTGGATTTTGAGGAGGCTTTTGTGAGCAATTTCAGCAGGTCCAAAGCATACACATTCATCAATGGTGAGGTGTACAAGAGAAGCGTTACCGGTGTCCTTCAAAGATGTGTGGAACCGGAGGAAGGGAAAGAAATGCTTGAGGAAATTCACCAAGGAGAATGTGGGCATCATGCTTCGTCAAGGGCGCTAGTAGCAAAAGTGTTCCGGCATGGGTTCTATTGGCCCACTGCTTTGGAGAACGCTGAGGATTTGGTAAGAAAATGCAACGGGTGCCAGAGGTACGCCAAGCAAAATCATACCCCAGCGTCCGGTTTAAAGACAATACCGCTGACGTGGCCATTTGCTGTTTGGTGCCTAGACATGGTTGGCCCATTCAAGACTGCAAGGAGCAGCATGACTCACATCTTGGTCATGGTGGATAAGTTCACCAAATGGCTAGAAGTAAAACCTATCGCAAAGTGTGATGGGCATACAGCTGTGAAATTCTTGAAGGATATCATCTTGCGGTATGGATACCCGCATAGCATCATCACTGACAATGGAACCAACTTTGCACTAGGGGAGTTCAAAAGGTTCTGTGAGGATAAGAATATCCGGTTGGATTTGTGCTCAGTGGCACACCCACAAGGCAACGGCCAAGTGGAAAGAATGAATGCTTTGGTACTCTCCGGTATCAAACCCAGACTCATTGACGCAGATGGAAAGAGCACCGGGGTGTTGGCTTGATGAGATACCATCAGTGCTGTGGAGCATAAGAACAACCCCAAACCGGTCTACCGGATACACTCCCTTCTTCATGGTTTATGGAGCAGAAGCAGTGATACCAACCGACATCATCCATGATTCACCAAGGGTACAGCTCTATACTGAGCAAGAGGTCAAAGAGGCCAGAGAAAATGATGTGGACTTGCTAGAAGAAGCAAGAGAGCTAGCGTTGGCAAGAACAGCCATTTATCAGCAAAACCTAAGACGCTATCATGACCGGAAAGTCAATCCAAGAGTTTTCCGGGAAGGAGATCTTGTGCTTCGCCTAGTGCAGCGAACTGAAGGCCGGCATAAGCTCTTGCCACCTTGGGAAGGTCCCTTCATTGTAAGCAAGGTGCTTCACAATGATGCATACTACCTGATTGATGCACAGGAGTGGAAAAAAGAAAAGGCGGACAAGTCCGGAGAGGAGAGCAAGCGTCCATGGAACATAGCTCGTTGCGTCCTTTCTACTCTTGAAGTGGTGGTGTAAGAAGTTCCTTTTTGTACCTTATATGCTATGAATAAAAGATGTCGGAACCTCAAATGAGTCTCGGGGACTACCCCAACTTAAGTTGCATGTAACTTGTCTATTTTTTCAGTTTACCGGTTGCTTATTGAATGTCTTTTCTTTCCGGTTTAGTAGTGTGCTAAATCCTACCGGAGTCTTCGACTCTGTCTGTTGTCCGAAAACCGGCTTCATGGCAAGCAAGATAAACCGGTAGGAGATAAGCACATGAACTGCGAAAAGGGAAAGCGAGGAAAGAACAATCCGGAAAATTTAACTAACCCCGGTTAAACCGGTTTTTTGCAAAATTTCAAAGTTATTTCTAAGTTCAAGAAGATGCTTGTTTGGTGAAAGAACCTTGTGCTCATATGCCAAAGAACGCCCGGAGAAGGCAGGAGAGCCAAGGCAAAAGAACCAAGTATGCATCAAATTGGATGCGGAGACAATTGAGAAATCTTTGCAGTACAAGATAAAAGCAAAACCAAAGCAATGTGCTAAAACGAACTTAAGATAATTAACTACCGGCATAACTCACCGGCAGAAAATGTTGTACCACAGCCAAAAGCAGGTTTAAAGTTTTACATCATAGACCCCGGCATTCCGGGGCAGAATTTAACGAACATTGTTTCAAAGATAAGCAGGACCAACAAACAGATAGCAGGTAAACACTTCAAAGAGAGTAATCACGCAGCAGGGGCTTCCGGAGGAGCAGCGCCGGCATCAGCATCGTCCAGGACATCGTCTTCGGCTTCATCCTCCTCCTCGGCCAGATAGTCCTCGACGCCAGGAGGGGGAGGGATGAAGGTGCGCATGTCGGCATACTCCGCGATGCGGTACGCACGATCCTGCCGCTTGGCGGAGAGGATCGGGTCCGGATCGGTTTCGCATCTTCACGCACGCCGGTGAGGGCGTCCGGATCGAGCTCCGGGTACCGGGAGCGGGCGACGCGAAGGGCGGAGTCCGCTCCAGCGCGGGCAGCAGAGCACTGCCACTCGCGGATCCTCCGGCCGGCACCCTTGAGGCGATCGCTGATGAGGGAGAAGGTGTCCGGCACCTCCTCGCCAGGCCATAAAGTCCTGTATAGCTGGGTAGCTACATCAGGGATGTCCGAAAGATTGCGGTCTATGCAGCGCATATGGGACACCCGCGCGTTAAGCGCGACCAGATGGTCCTTGGGCGTCCATGGCACGGCAAGATCCGCTTGGCCTTTGTCCTTGCGCTGCGCGTCAACCTTCTTGACGGCGTACCTCTGCGAGTCCGGAAAGAGGCCTGTGCGAAGAAAGAAAAAGGTTAAGGAAGAGAGTTTGGAAGAAAAAGAGACCGGAAAGAAAAGAGTCCGGAAGTGTTGACTGCCAAAACCCACCGGCGGGCAGCGGCCTTGTCAACACTGTAGAGCCGGGGGGAGCCTAGAGCTGCGGCTGGCTGAGACCCCTCCGAGCGACAGCCCGCAATGCTCTTCTGGTCACACGCGGCGTTGCGAAGTGCAGGGCGTGCCACCTGACCTATACCCGGTCGGGAAGGTGATGAAGTTGCCTCGCTTAGTTTCTGCCGGGGCATACATGTAAACGTTAAATACGAGCCTCGATCGGCTCTCGAGGTTATCTCGTGAATCGGCTCAAAGAGCCGATCCACCCATGATCCGTACGGGGTGCACGAATACTTGGTGGTCCTGCTTGATCAAGATGAAGCTAATGAGATCTACGACGATTTAGGGTTTTCACCGCATAACCGGATCATCCTACTCCGAGGTTGGGCCTTGCGGCCACGCACGGTGCTCGTAAGCCGATCCTAAACAAGGCCAAAAAACCAACACGAAGTTGATCCTAGGAACATCCCGTTTAGGACTTGCGAACGCCACCCTACGTGCCACTTGGATCCTCCCCCATTGTAAGGCCAAACTATTGCGGATATTAAACTAATCCTTGTAGAACAAGGAGCAATCGTAACGGATCAGATCTACTAAATAATGATCAAGCGGGGTGCCGCCCCCACACCCGAGATAGGCGTGAGGACGGCTAGATATGCAAGGGTTGCACTACGTAAGCATGCTTAAACGAAGAACAATGCTAACCCTAACACATCTAATGATAACTACGTTGCTCGCCATCAAAAACGCTTCGGTACGAGCAACGCATGAACAACATGGGGCTTGTGCTGCCTAGATCGCAAGATGCGATCTAGGCAGCATGTCGCTTACGATAGAAACCCTCGAGACGAAGGAGTTGGCGATGCGCCGAGATTGGTTTGTTTTTGGGGTTGAACGTGAGTTGTTGTTTATTCCATAAACCCTAGGTACATATTTATAGTCCAGGGGACTTTCTAACGAGGGCGTGCACTAAACCGTGCACGACTAAGATTCTATCTCTTATAATAAACTATTAAATAAAGATACACGGGCAATTCAGCCCAAGACCCTTCGTGCCAGGCCGCCTTAGAATTCTTCCACAGGTAATCTTCCAAGCCCGGCCCACCTCTGGATTCGTCTAAAATCTGGTGATAACACATGCCCCCCTGGTTTTGGAAATAACATTTCCAAAATCATTATGCTTTCCCTTCGAAAGGTCATGTCGTAGCGAGAGCGAGCCGTTACAGCATCCGTCATCATTATGCCCTGTCTTCTCAGCTTCTCTAAAAAATCCTGACAGCTTTAGCATCGATCCCTTGGAAGTTGTAATGGCATTAATCCTTCACCAGATTTATCATTATTTAAACCGCGCCGACTGGTTAGCTCTCTCTCATATCCTCTATTCCATCCCAGCTATCGGCACCAAAAAACCCTCTCCTCCTGTAGCAATGTCTTCCTCTTCCTCTTCCTTCTCAAAACTCTTCCCCCAATCTTCGCCGAAGAAGAAGACCGAGGACAGCCTCCACCCCGCGGTGAGTCCCTTCTCCTCTGAAGAGGAGGAAAAAGAAGGAGAAGCAGCGAAGGCCAAAGCCTCTCCTTCCGCCCAGCTCCCGCCGAAGAAGCGCCCCCGCATGTGGGCGGACAGCGAGGACGAGGATGATGACGAAGAGGAAGAGGAGGAGGATGACTCCTCCTCCTCCATCGGGTACCCGCCGACCAAGCGCTTCCGCTCCCGGGCGGACAGCGAGGATGATGATGATGACGAGGAGGAAGAGGCTCCGGCCAAGGGCTGGGGCAGCGAGCGACGAAGAGCTCCTCGGGAGCGGCGCCGACGACGTCGACGGCGGCGATGACGAGGACAGCGACGACTAGTAGTATAGGACTAGTAGTAGCAGTGCACTAGGCACCGGATCCCTCTTTTGAGAGCCATCGGCTCTTTCTTGTAAAGCCGCTCCTTGGAATTAATGAAATTGTTCTTTCCATTTATCCTTTAATCGCTCCAATTTCATTCCCTCCGTTTGCCATGCTAAGACCGACGACAACGCGTCGGACTCCTTTCCTTTCTTGCAGCAACGGCACGGTCCAAGCCCTGTACTAGGCGTCGGCTTTTCTTTCCCGGTTCCTGCACCGAGACGACCATGATGCGGCCGCAGCCGAGGTGACCCTAATCGGCTCTCAAAAACGGGGCATCTTCCAGGTTTGTTGCCCCCCGAGTCTCAGCCAAGGTAAAGCAGAGCTGTATGGACCTAGGCTCGATCATGTCTGAGGGAGCTCCTTATGCCGAGCTAGCCGATTTAAATACACATCGGCTTCCCAAAAAAAAAACGGAGAGCCCTCAAGGTGAGCTGCCCCCCGAGTTTCTTCAGTTCCTGCCGGCCAGATAGGCTCCCTGACATTGATCTGATCATTGATCTGATCCGCGCGCCCATGCTGCTCCTGACATTGTCCTTGAAGAAATCTCCCTTGAGTCGATGGCCATGCATCGGCTTTCATGTCCTTAAGTCGATGCCTGCTGCATCGGCTGTGTTCGAAAATTTTCGAATTTTCATTTTGTTTTTTTTTTTACGGCCGACCTGTGCATCGGCCCCCATATTCCAATACCCATCAACAAAAGATGAGACGCTTCTGTTGCATATCCTCGTATTTTCATATACACAGGTGCCCCCCGAGCCGATTCCGTCAAGAAAATTGATGGTATCGGCTACGTTGGATAACATGTTAAACCCGAGCGAGAAGGTAGGTGAGGATAATTTTGGCCGATTACGGAATCGGCCTCCGCTTTGCTTGCTCGTTGAAGGTTTTGTAAGTTCCCTTCGTAAATTTTTTGGGGCCGATCACAAGGATCAGCCTCTCTGGTTTGCCCATTGGTTTGATCTTGCTACTTGGTCGAGCTGGATGAAACCAACCCAACCTCCGACTTGATGCGCCTGCTGTCGTCCACCTTCGTGCTCCGTAGAGTCGTGGAGCGCTACGCTCTGTCGGCAAGACGAGTACCATGTTTGTGCCAGCCGATGTCTCATCATCGGCTTTCCTCTGTTTAGGGCGCCACTCCATTTTCCGTGGACGACCCTCTTCATCCGAGGGTTCGCTGAACCTTTGCAGCCAGATCAGGCCGTGCCTTTCTTAGCGTATGCAGGTACAACCTTTCGGCTTCCTCCAGGCCGCGCAATCGCTGAACCCTGCGCTTCTGGGAACGGCTGAGTCCGTTAGGGCACCACCTTGGCCGGTGGTACCTGTCTTCTTCCACTTCTCCCTCGTCTTCTGAATCTTCAAGATCTGCCCAACGAGGCGACTCGGCGCGTTTGCTTTGTGGCGGGAGAGGCCCTAGGCGCTCGAACACAGACACGTTGGCTGCCTCCTTCTTTTTCTGATTGCATTCTGGGAATTGCCGATTGTGGGCAATCGGCTCATTCCTGAATCCCAGCGAGTGTACCGAAGAAGGGGCAGTCCCAATGCCTGGCGTTGTTGTCTTGCTCCCTTGATGCTTCCGTGGCATAGCGCTCGTGCTCCTCCTTATCGTGATCCTGCCGACGATATCTTCTGGCTTCTCTAGCCAAACGATCTTCTCTGTCATCGTAATTGGGTCGCCGGCGTTGGTCATACTGGCTAACATATTTGTTGAGGAGGTGATCAGAGAGGGGTCGCTGATATCTTATATTCTTCACCTCTCCCTCTGTGACATAGCGCTTGCCATCATGACGGAGCCGATCGCGTGGAGCGGCCTCTTCTGTATCCTTGCTGTGAGAGCAGCTGCCCTCATCTCCATCTTTGCCGAGTGGTTTCCGGGTCCTACCATGTTGATGCTGAACGAGGGACCTGGCTGGCAACCTTCGGGGTAGGTGATTTCTACCATGTTAACGGCGGGGAAGGGTTGGGTGTCGACCTTCATGGCGTACTTGGTTGAAAATTAGCCGCCCCTTCTCTATCGCCGCTTGGATGTGCTGACGCCACACCCGGCGGTCGTTGGTGGCATGGGAAAGCGAGTTGTGGAATTTGCGATACGGCTTTCCGTTTAGCTCTTTCGCCGTGGGGAACTTGAGACCTTCAGGGAACCGTCAACCTGTTTCTCCTTGAGCAGGAGGTCGAAGATTTGTTCGGTCTTGGTCACGTCAAAATCAAATCCCCTGGGCGGCCCTGGTGGCTTTACCCATTTGCAGGCCACGGGGGTTCCCCCCTGAGTCCACTCAGCCACTGCTATCTCTTGGCCTCCCGCAGGCACTTCATCCTCCTCCGTATCGACCATAACTACTGCACGCTTGAACTTGTCTTGGTACGGAGTCGGGGTGGCGCTGTTCATATGCTGATAGTTTCTGAACCATGTGCGCCAGCGAGGGATAATCTGCTTGGGAGGCCATGTCCTTGAGCTGTGTTGCAAGGCCTGCTACGCCAACTCGATCGCTTCCTTTTCGGTTATACGAACCGAATAACATCGGTTCCTAAGATTCTGAAGCGCTGGATGTATTCTGTCACCGTTTCCCCGCGCTTCTGACGTAGTTGTGCTAGATCGGCAATGCCAGACTCGGAAGCTTCTGAATGGTATTGCATATGGAACTGTTCTTCCAATTGCTTCCAAGACTGGATGGAGTTCGCCGGTAGAGAGGTGTACCATCCAAAAGCCGATCCCGTGAGGGACTGTGAAAAGAGCCT
Source organism: Lolium rigidum (assembly GCF_022539505.1). Taxonomy (NCBI): domain Eukaryota; kingdom Viridiplantae; phylum Streptophyta; class Magnoliopsida; order Poales; family Poaceae; genus Lolium; species Lolium rigidum. The sequence continues at coordinate 21,776,756 of NC_061509.1, read as the reverse complement.
CACGCGTAGCTGATCCGACACTGAAGCCGGTCCTAGTTGAGCCAAATATCGGCCGACGTGCTCGATGGAGCTGGAGCCATCCGATCCACTGAATTTGGAGAAGTCGGGGAGCCGATATTTTGGTGGCAGCGGGATCATCTCGTAATCGTCGGGGTACGGCTTGGAATAGCCGATTGCCCTTCTTTTCGGCATCATGCCGAACTCGGTCTCTCGGTATGGTGCTGATCCGATCCGCTGTGCTGGCCGTAGGAGTTGCACTCCGAAGATTCGCCGGGGTGGCGTACTTGGCCTGCCACGTTTGCTTTTCCAGCTCCGAGCCAGCTGCGGGAGCTGGGCTCGGGAGTTTCGTCGGTGTGGCGTATTTAGTTAGCCACGTCCGCTCTGTCGCCGACGTTCCTCCTGTCTTCGCCGGAGTCCCCGATGTTGTGGCCTGGTTCGTGAGTGCCCGGTCACCACAATCCGGCACATACATGCACGCGTATCCATGAGGGATCTCCTTAGGCGCCTCCATTAAGAACGCGGTAGTCACTGGGGTCGCCACCAATTCTGTAGACGAGGAATGCCGGTGTAGTCGGCACTTCAGCGGGTGCTGCCAACGCAAATGGCAGCGGTGGACGGGACTGGAATGGCAACTCTCCTTGATGCGTCCCGAGAGCTGGTCCTGACGGCGAGTACTGGTGGCTCATGATCTCCTGGATCACGCGCAGAGCGACACGCTCCAGCACGTTGACCAAGTTCTCAGAGTGACGGTGTAGCGAGTGAGCCACCAGGTAGTTGATCTCCTGCCGCAGACCCCTGGTGCGTTCCTCCGACGGGGCAGAGAGATCTACCCCATCGAGTGCACCTTCCGGTGAGAACCCCTTCCATCCGATGCCACCGGAACGGGTTCTCCGAAAAGAGCCGATGAGGTCGGCTTCGAGGGTAGCCTTGATCTCGTTGTATTGCTTCTTGAGGTCATCGGGCAGATCCTCGTAGGTGAGCGGCGTGCCGTCCGCCATCTCGGATGTAGATGGCGATGTGGTTGATGCGGACGATTGTCCCACCGGGCGTGCCGAGAATGTGTTGACTGCCAAAACCCACCGGCGGGCAGCGGCCTTGTTAACACCGTAGAGCCGGGGTGAGCCTAGAGCTGCGGCTGGCTGAGACCCCTCCGAGCGACGGCCCGCAATGCTCTTCTGGTCACACGCGGCGTTGCGAAGTGCAAGGGCGTGCCACCTGACCTATACCGGGTCAGGAAGGTGATGAAGTTGCCTCGCTTAGTTTCTGCCGGGGCATACATGTAAACGTTAAATACGAGCCTCGATCGGCTCTCGGGTTATCCCGTGAATCGGCTCAAAGAGCCGATCCACCCATGATCCGTACGGGGTGCACGAATACTTGGTGGTCCTGCTTGATCAAGATGAAGCTAATGAGATCTACGACGATTTAGGGTTTTCACCGCATAACCGGATCATCCTACTCCAGGTTGGGCCTTGCGGCCACGCACGGTGCTCGTAAGCCGATCCTAAACAAGGCCAAAAAACCAACACGAAGTTGATCCTAGGAACATCCCGTTTAGGACTTGCGAACGCCACCCTACGTGCCACTGGATCCTCCCCCCCATTGTAAGGCCAAACTATTGCGGATATTAAACTAATCCTTGTAGAACAAGGAGCAATCGTAACGGATCAGATCTACTAAATAATGATCAAGCGGGTGCCGCCCCACACCCGAGATAGGCGTGAGGACGGCTAGATATGCAAGGGTTGCACTACGTAAGCATGCTTAAACGAAGAACAATGCTAACCCTAACACATCTAATGATAACTACGTTGCTCGCCATCAAAAACGCTTCGGTACGAGCAACGCATGAACAACATGGGGCTTGTGCTGCCTAGATCGCAAGATGCGATCTAGGCAGCATGTCGCTACCTGATAGAAACCCTCGAGACGAAGGAGTTGGCGATGCGCCGAGATTGGTTTGTTTTTGGGGTTGAACGTGAGTTGTTGTTTATTCCATAAACCCTAGGTACATATTTATAGTCCAGGGGACTTTCTAACGAGGGCGTGCACTAAACCGTGCACGACTAAGATTCTATCTCTTATAATAAACTATTAAATAAAGATACACGGGCAATTCAGCCCAAGACCCTTCGTGCCAGGCCGCCTTAGAATTCTTCCACAGGTAATCTTCCAAGCCCGGCCCACCTCTGGATTCGTCTAAAATCTGGTGATAACAGGAAGAAAACGAGACTGAAAAGAAAAGAGTCCGGAAGAAAAAGAGACCGGAAGGAAAAAAGTCCGGAAGAAAAAGATAAAAGAACTTACGATAGGCGAGGGCGTCGGTCTGCAGGATCAACTGATCGCATTCCTTATGCTCCTCCTCCAGCCGCGCGGCTTTCTCCTCGGCAGCCTTCCGGGACTTGGCCGCCTCCTCCAGCTCAGCCCAGCGGCACCACGTTGGCGTTGCCGGCGTCCTCCGATGCCTCCTCCATCTTGGCCGCCGCGTCCGCTGCGGCGGCTCGAAGGCCTTGGCATGGTCAAGCCCCAGTTGGATGAGCTGGGTCTTGAGCTCCCGGTGGCTGGTCTGGAGGGCGTCCAACTCCTCCTTGTGCTGCCGGATGAGCTGGTCCTTCTCCCCTGTAACCGGAAAAGGAAGTAGTAACAAGGTTATACTAGTAAAAATGGAAAAGAAACCAAGGAAAGAATCATACGTTGGGCGGTAGCCAGCTGCTCCTTGAGAGCATCGATGGAAGCTTCCGGAACCACTGTTAAGCAGAAATTGCGAATGTTAGGAGGGAAAGGTTTCCGGAAAGAAAGATGCCGGCAAAACGAAAATTTACCTTGGCACTTGTCGTGTGCCTCAGCGAGCTCCCGATGCTCCCATAGAAGCTCCTCGAAGAGGGCCTTCCGAGCGTCAGCCGTGAGCTGTTCAAGGAAAAGAAGATTTTAAGTTAAGTTTTGCGCTAAGAACAAGGTTCTTAACCCGAAACTCGGGGACTGGCAGTGCCGGTTTTGCGTTAAGATTTTAAGTTAAGTTTTGCGCTAAGAACAAGGTTCTTAACCCGAAACTCGGGGACTGGCAGTGCCGGTTTTGCGCGCTTCTAAGGTAAATTATGTGCCAAGGAAAAGGTACTTAACCCGAAACTCGGGGACTGGCAGTGCCGGTTTCACGATAAATTTTTAAGTTAAGTTTTGTACTAAGAGCTGCGCTCTCACCACAAAACTCGGGGACTGGGAAGATAGACAAGAGAGAAACCGGCATGAAACCAAAGAAAAGATAAGACCAAGCTGGAAACGAAGAAACCGGTAAGGATTGAGAAAAGTTAGAAAAACGTACCATCAAGTTGTTCGTGGCATCATACCACGCGCTGTCGAGCTCTTTCACGGCATTGCGGAGCCGCATGAAGTGCTCCTCGGACGACCGATCCCCAGCCGGATCAGGAGCCGGTAGCCTATCCTTGCCCAAGCCGCGGGTCGCCGGACTTATGTCCGCGGCGTTCCACTTCTGGGCGTAGGGCAGAAGGTGCCCCAAGTCTCGGCCTTGACGCTTGAACTCCGTAATGCGGCCAAGGAGGCCGGTGGGCTTCGCGGCGGCATCTTTGGCGGCCTTGGCGACGTGCAGCACCAAGGGCTGCTGGCCGCCGGAGGAAGCGCTGGAGGCCGTCGCCTTCCCCTTGACGAGCTTGGAGGTCTTGGGCGGCGCAGCGGCAGAAGTGGCCCCGAGGGCTTTGGCGCGAGGAGCACCTGGCGGCGGCATCAGGAGGGAGCGTGGAGACGGAGGAGCGCTGGGTGCATCACCCGTTTTAGAACCTTCCGGCGCGGAAGTTGTTGTTTTTTCAAGGACGGGAGGAGCTGGAGGCTCCGCCCGCCCGGCAGTTTCTTCTTCGCCGGCGCCGATGTTGCTGGCGCCGGTGTCTTGGGTTTCTGGAGGGAAGGAAGAATCCTCCTCCGTGCGGTGATCTGACGGTGAAGGGGCCGCACGCCCCGAATTTGTTGTGCCCCCCGAAAGGGAGGCAGAGATGTTGCCGGCACCAGGAGGTGCCGGGCTTGAGTGAGGAGGAGGGGTTGAAGTCCTTGTAGAATCTTCAGAGCCCGATGGCCTTGGGCCAAGCTTGAGCGCAGGGCTGAGAAAAAGAAAGAAAGACGGTTGGAAGAGGGAAACCGGAAAAACTCTTGGCAAAAAGAGAATTTGGCGGAAAACGAGTAACTTACCCGGAAGAGGTCGGCATCGCCTTGCGCCCGTAGCGACGCATGCCCACCTGCTTCTCCCCCAGGGGCTCGGTCCGGAAGCGCTTCGAGGGGCGGGCCTGGCTGGCACCGGCATCGGATGCCGGCTGCTTGTTCTTCTGGCCCTGGGCCATAAGCTTGTCCACGAACTCGGAGCCGGCCTCGGCGCGCAGGGGCGCCACGCGCTCGTGGATCTATGAGTTAAGTTTGGATAAGAACCAATTCGCAGGAAAACGATAACGGAAAGGTAAAAGAAACCGGAAAAGAAAATACCTCAAGCGTGGCCGGGTCGTCGGCGGACCCGGTGGGCTTCGGCGGAGACCGGCCAAGATGCGCTGCCGGAACCTTACCCATCTTCAAGTCCTTCCAGAAAATATAAGGATCCGGATCAAAGGAGTCGAGGGCGCGAGGCTGGCAAGGTCCACGCCGCTCTGCTTCGATGAGGGGGAAGCGGTCCTTGGCCTGAAACAGGAAAAAGCAAGATTAGCAAGAGCAGAAAGCTACCGGTCAGAGACAACTCCTGTCGCGTAGTCCCTTACTTCCTGGGTCGGAGGGTTGTCAGTGCAGAGGGGAAGGAGGCCCCATTCCCAATCAGAGGGCATAGCAGTTTGGCAAATCTGCTTAGCCTTGCGAACAACATCCCTTTTGCTAAGAGGACGGCCTGTGATCTTGGTAGGATCGCCTGGGCCGTACATCTCGCTCATCCTATGTGCGCGGCGCTTTAGAGGAAGCACCCGGCGCGAAATGAAAGTGCGGATGATGTCATCCGAGCAGATCTTGGTCTCCTTCTTCAAAGAGGTCAAGAAGCGTACCACCCGGCTGGTTTCAGCATGATCCGACTTCGGGTTGTAGCTCCAGTTGGTCCTGCTGGGGGGCCCCGCTTCGAAGGGAGGAAGATCGAGGAGATCGGCGCGGCCGGTATTCTTCACGTAGAAGAAAGTCCCTTGCCACAACCGGCAAGATTCGAGGCCGGAAAACTTAAAAAAGGGGCTCCCTTGACGGGAGCCGATAATGCAAGACCCGCACTGAACGGTGGGCTTGGGTTTAGGAATATCCTTGCCCTGAACGGAGTTAATCCGAAGAGCAAAGAAGCGAGCAAACGTCTCACGAGTAGGACGAATGCCGATATAGGCCTCCATGAAGGTGGCGTAGCAAGAGAGGTAGAAAATGGCGTTGCCAGGAAGGTGGTGAGGTTGGAGTTTGTAAAAATCTAAAAAGGAGCGGAAAAAGGGAGAGGCAGGAAGGCCGAAGCCACGCTCAAAGTGAGCTAGAAAGACAACGTATTCGTCATCTTCAGGATCCGGTTCGATTTCGTCATCCGGAATCCGGCAAGAAACTCCTTCCGGAATCCGTCGAGACCGGTATAACCAATCAATTTCAAACTGGGTGACACTGGAACCCATCCAGGCTCCGCGGGTGATTGGGGAAGGCTCCTCGCCGGAAGATTGGCTGGAGCTGCTGGAGGTTGCGCTACCGGAAGCTTGGCTAAAGCTACCGGATTCTAGGGGGCCACCGGACTCTTGGTGGCTACCGGATTCCTGCTGATTGCCGGAATCGGTTTCCATCGGATCAGAAGCCGTGGATTCGCCGGAAGAGGGTCTACGGCGCTTGAGAGAAAGGGAAGAAGAAGATGCAGAGGCGGACTCCTCGCCAGACATTGCGAGGAGAGGCGAAGAAACAGAAATCCCAAACTTGAACCCCGCGTGAAGATCTACGAGTAAGAATAAAATCAAAGAAAAAGAGCGAATAAGAACGCTAAACACCCAAGATCTGGAAAGCAACCAGAGGACAAGTGAAGCGAGATTCCTACCAACCTTAAGCGGCGGAGTCGCTGAGGGAGTCGTTTGCTGGCGGCGGAGCGGACCTGCGGCCGCCGGAGAGCACCGTCGGCGGCGAGGCGGAGAAGCTCGCGAAGAAACGCGAATGCGGCGGACACGACGGAGTTGCTGCCGAAGATCTCCGCACGGCGAAGTCCAACGGGGGCGCGGCGTGAGCTCGCCGGGTGCCGGAGCTTGAACGAGCGACGGCGGACGGAGAACGGCGGTGGCGCAAAGGCTTGGAGCTCTGTGCGCGAAGGAGGAGAATGCGAAGAAGATGAAGAGGAACGGGCAGTTGCGTTTATATAAGAGAAAGAAAGTGGGCAGGGAACCGCTGGGCCGCGGCGGTTCGCCTCGCGGCCCGCGACGGTTCGCGCCTTGGGCCGCCACGTGGCGAGGGAGTACACGCGAAGGAACACAGAGCCACACGAAGGCGCACACGGGATCCCGAAGAGGTAGTGGGATCAGCTGCGATGCATTAAATGAGCGCGCGGGAGTCGAAGGGAAGTGACCCCTGACACTGGCGCGTCAATCCACGGTGCGCATGTCTCGTCGGACGCGGGGCCCGAGATATTCTCGACTTCGCCGAGGAAGCAATAAAGACACATGATACCGGACAATAGAGATGCCGGAACGAGCTTTGCAAAGAGAAGAAAAAGAACAAGGGTAAAGGTGCCGGAACTAGGCTCATGATGTGAGTACTTAAACCGGTATCCGAGGAAAATGAGAACCTGGCATGGCCTGTAGGATAGAATCCTCCAGGCTATACCAGCTTCGGGGACTAATGTTGGGGGGATGACCCCCGGTATGCCAAAGGCATGCCAAACCGGATGGTATGTGCCATCAAGATACCGGTTTAATGTTTATACCGGAACCTGAGGTTAAGTGTTTAGCTAAGTGGAGCTAAGCCGGTATCCCCAAGAGGGTATACCGGAACCCGGTAAAGAAGATACCGGAAAGGAGAGCCTGTCGGCGGGACTGGTCAAAGATTCTCTCCGGAGCTAGAAGACAAAGATGAGCTAAGCAAAGTAACTTTTGACGAAGGGCTGACGATAAAGAGAAGGGTGACGGTCAAAGAAGCCGGAGGATGTCAGCGCCTCGATTAAAGAGGACTCCGGTGTCATCTATGATTAAAGTAGCTTTGTAAAGTAGTTTGTCTAGTCAAAGATGCCATTAGGGTTTCTTCCGATGTAAGCCACCCTCTCCCCTATATAAGGAGAGGGGGCAGCCCTTCTTCACGGGCAGGTAGCGAGTAGCACGTAGCGAGACCATAGAGAGATCTGTGTACTGAGAAACTTGTAACCATGTTGAGATCAATGAAGCTAGCGATCTAGTAAAGAGTTCTTCCTCTTGTCTCTCTTCTTGCATACCGGCCTTTGGTTGTGTTCTTGAGGAAAGCATCCGGAAGTTCTTCCCATCTAATCGCAAACCCTCCCCCGAATCCTCATACGTCCATTCGGCCCCAACTTAAGCCATCCTATGGCATCTGCTCGTTCACCACGACGACACATGTGGACACACACAAGTTTTGGGGCCATTCCCTAGATCCGATGCTCGATTTCTGACGAAACCCTAGTTCTGTTGACCGCGCCGTCTACCCCTTTGACTGCATCCCATCGGGGTCCCCCGGTGGGCGTGTGCCTCCATTTGAGCTTGGTTAGGTCATAGGTACATGTGGAAACAAGTATCATACCCTATGATCCCAAGGTTCTCTCCGGTTCACCTCCGAGGGAGTTCCCCCCTATACATGCAGAATCTGCCTAAGTGTAGGAACCCCATGTCCGAGAAGCCGGGCACACACGGAGGGGGTAGCATTGGATATAGAACCATCTCAAATCACTTTTGTGCATGCCATGTGGACACACACAACTTTTGGGGCCATTCCCTAGGTCCGATGCTCGATTTCTGACGAAACCCTAGTTCTGTTGACCGCGCCGTCTACCCCTTTGACTGCATCCCATCGGGGTCCCCCGGTGGGCGTATGCCTACGTTTGAGCTTGCTTAGGTCATAGGTACATGTGGAAACAAGTATCATCCCATATGATCCCAAGGTTCTCTACGGTTCACCTCCGAGGGAGTTCCCCCCTATACATGCAGAATCTCTCCTGCCCTTTTTTTCCCGCCCACCCTTTTCCCGCTGCTTCTCTCCCCCCCTTTTTCCCGCCCACCCTTTTCCCGCTCCTTCTCTCCCGCCCTTTTTTCCCGCCCACCCTTTCCCGCTGCTTCTCTCCCGCCCTTTTTTCCCGCCCACCCTTTCCCGCCCATTCTCTCCCGCCATGTTTTCCCGCCGTTTCAGCCCCTCGTCGGCCTATATATAGCCATGGCTTCTCCACTAACAGCACCAGCAACATTTCTCCCTTCATCACTTCTCTCATCCAATAGAACCACAAAATCCTCTGAGCTGAGCTGCCGCTGAGATGGCTCCTCGTCGTCGTAGCAACACGGGCTTCATCGGCGTTCGCCTGCGGCCTGCGGGACATTTCGCGGCTGAAATCACCGCTGGTGGTACGCGTGTGTGGCTCGGCACCTTCTACACGAAGGAGGCTGCTGCCCGCGCATACGACGTTGCGGCTTGGAGGTTTGGCCGGCCGCGCCACGAAATGAACTTCCCGGAGGTCAGGTCTCTGACGGAAGCTCAGAGTCTCTCTACTGAGCCACTACTTCGCTCACAGGGTGAAGCGCGGCGGTACAGGGCTGGCCAGCGGCGGATTGATACCACCGAGGCGGACGAGCAGTTCATGGCACAGTGGCGCAGAGACCATCCCGGAGACGTCGAGGCAACGCGCGCATTCTGGAAGGAGAAGCAGACGTACAGGAGAGAGAGGAGGGCGGGAAAGCGGCTGAGGAAGGTCGAGGTTGAAGCAGAGTACGCCAAAGGAGAGGCGTCGACATGGGGGAGAATGATGAACGATGGTTGTGGAACCTCACAACCACCGCTTCGGAGGACACCCCGAGCGAGGATGAAGATTTCGACTTCTCTCGATTAATATGTGTGTGTCGAGTCCGTGTGTCTAGCGGGTCATGTGTCGACCCAGTGTTAAGTGTTTTGTTCGTGTGTGGGTGTAGTTCTTTAAATGCTTTGGTTTGTGTGTGGGTCTAGTTCTTTAAGTGTTTTGGTTCATGTGTGTGGGTGTAGTTTCTTTAAGTGTTTTGCTTCCTCTGTGTGGGTGTAGTTCTTTAACTGTTTCGGTTCATGTGTGGGTCTAGTTCTGTAAGCGCTTTGGTATGTGTGTGAGTCTAGTTATTTAAGTATTTTGTATCGTGTGTGGGTCTTAAGTATTTTGTATCGTGTGTGGGTCTTAAGTATTTTGTATCGTGTGTGGGCCATTCACCCCCTCCGAGGTTCGATTTCTGGCGAAGGGGTTCTATACCGCCCTTATACATATATATAGGTTTCCCGCAAAGGGGTTCGCCAAAATAGCAGTGAGAAATAAATAAACAAAAAAATGATTGGGATTAATAATTATCTCTTTGATGCAAAAAAATGGAAAAACAAAAAAATGTTTGTGCCGACGGCCGTGGTTGTGCCGTGGGTCACCGTCGGCACATCAGAAGGGGGACCCAGTTTTCAGTCCCTGTGCCGACGGCCGCGGTTGTGCCGTGGGCTACCGTCGGCACAGCAGTAGACGGCGCCGTGACAGTCTAACGGCTGGACCCGCTTGTTAGCGCGTGTACCGACGGTCGACGCTGTGCCGACGGTGACCTTCGGCCGCCAACTACCTCGTGCCGACGGTCCACTTTGCGCCGACGGTGACCGTCGGTGTAGCCAGCAGTGTGCCGACGGCCGACCTGCGCCGACGGTCATCTCCGTCGCCGGTCGACGAGGTCCTATGTGCCGACGGCCCCGACATTTGGCCGTCGGCACATAGGCTGGCCGTCGGCACACGCCGCCTCTCCCGTAGTGAGGTGTCCTTTCATGCTGAGGTCCCAAAACAATGCGAGGTATTTTATCAAAAATCTCATAAATTTATATTAATTGTTGGTGCACATGACCATCAACTAAGTCGTTTACCAATAACGAATTCGGCAACCGCTCCCTTTAACAAGGTGTAGTAAAATCAAGGGGAATGGAGAGGACAAGATTAGGACTAGTTGTGACTTAAGTTTCCGACAATTGAGAAGCATAACTAGCAATTGGCATGCAATGAGTACCACTCTTCTCCAATTATAGCCACAAGATATATTAAAAGGAATTGTGTCTATCATACATTCATACTTGCTACGGTACCACTCTTCTCCTTGGCCCACCATGCAAAGTGTGTGCTAATCATGCGTCTGAAAGATGTAATTGTAAGTATCTTCGCGTGTATGAGTCACTACTAGACAATTTCAATTGTTGTGGCTGGGAAAACATTTTCATTGCTACATACTAATTTAACAAAGCTCCATAACATGCCACGAAGCTTTCCCTTACACCTTCATGTCCATCGAAAAGATATACACATGCCCCAGCATGAAATGCCCTGAATTCTATCGAAATTGCTGACATACTTTCAGGATCTCAAGCTTCTTTTACTTAAGAATGTAGGGATATACCCCATACACAGTGATAAAGATGCAGCGAAAAACTGTATTTGCAAGCAACAAAGCTGTTCAGAAATACTACTTCTCTGGCAAATTTTTTTGCAGAGAACAAGTTAAGGATCTGACATACCCCAGGACCAGTGCCAAAGCCATGCACTATTTTCAGGTACTTAGCCTGATACGACACTGTTCGAAACATCAGTAAGAGATCAACCAGTAGGCAACCGAAGCATGTTCCAGCCGAAGGCAGATACATGATGAATAATGCAGCATTGGCAAAACTTCAAGGGTTAATTATTGGTTTGCCACTACAGCCCGCGCAACACTCAGTTTTGCCACTAGAGTAGAATGGTGCTCAGTTTTGCCACCGCTTCTGGCGCAGCTGCTCTGTCGAGGCCAAACGGTCAGGCTTCAAACGTTTCCGTCTCTTGCCGTTACTGAAAGTGGGGCCAGATCTTACAGGTAGGACCGCGCAATGACAAATAGGTGAAGACCGAACTACCCCTGCTCCCGCCACACAGCAACACACCGATTCGCGCCCCCGCCGGCACCACCTGCGCCGCCACGACCTGCGACGCCACCACCTGCGCCGCCACGACCTGCGACACCACCACCTGCGCCGCCGCGCGCCGTCCCGCGTGGACACCTTCTCCACCGCCTCCAGGAGCACCTGCTCTGCCCCCACCCCCTTGCGACGTAGTCGCTCGTTCCGCCACTCGCGCCCTCCACCTGCTCGACGCAATGGCTAGTGGCGGCGACGACCTTGGCGAGGCAGGCGTGGGGCTGGAGACCCGCCGCGTCCACGACTGGGTTCCCGAGGGGTAAGCCTTGTTCCTATTGAGCTTTCTTGTGTAGTGCAATAGTCGATTTGACATGGAGTGCTCATTGCGTTTGATTTTGCTTTTGGTGTGCTCATTGCCTCTCTCGTTTTTGGTTGATTAGGATGGAATTGCGGTTTGCTTTCTTGGTGAACATTAGAAGGGAGCGATTCATTGTGGATGCAAAGGATCAAAAGAAATTCCAAGGAGGGTTTGATTATCGGTTGCCAATGGATTGTAATTGGAATTTTAGACAATTTGGCGAGGTAATTTGCGGCCCATATCCTTGGGGTATGCATGATGAAGTGGAATTCAAATACTACGATGGGGGAATTGATTGGGTGAAAGTTAGTAATGATGAAGAGCTCGCTACCATGTTTGCTAAGCATAAGGAGAAAGAGCAATTTCATGTGAGGCTGCAAAATGATGTGGTTGTGCCGGCAGTTGGAACTTCTCGGACAGATTCATGTCGTCGTAATGGCAGCTCTAGCCAGAACAGTTCAGTTAGGGGAGCTTCAGTTAGTGCACGGCGACGTGGTGGCTCGTCAAACATGGGCACCGGCAGTAGGGTCCCAAGAGAAGTGGAGCCTGAATACATCGATGATGAAGAGAGGCTATATTCTGATGTTGTGCAGAATTTACGACGGCCATGTCGGGCTGAAAACCGAGATGAGTGTGACAATGAGGCTTTTGTGATTGATAATGAGGAGGTTGAGGACGAAGACCTTCCAGCTATTGAATGGGACCCTGCAAACTCTCAGATGGAAGAAGGTACCATCTTTGCATCCATGAGTGAGTGTAGAAATGCACTTGTGACATACTGCATCAGGGCAGAGCGTACATTTGAAGTTGACAAGAGCGACAGAGTACGTTACAGAGTGCACTGTCCGACTGAAGATTGTCCATGGAGGATGCACGCGTCTAAAATGCGAAATAGCACGAATGTTCAAGTCAAAGTGAACCCTTTTAGGCACACATGCCTGGAATCAACCCTGAGGAAGGAAACAATCAGTAGAGCCAAGTCAAGATGGGTGGCTGAAGAAGTAAAACGGTGGGTGACAGAAGACCATCAAGTGGGTACAAAGGAGTTGCAGAAGAAGCTCAAAGAAAAGTTCAAGATAGAGGTACCATACATGGGGGTTTTCAATGGAAAACAACATGCTATGGATTCTATTTATGGTAATTGGCAGGAAAGTTTTAAACTCGTTGTATTCATTTAAGGGTGAAGTGGAGAAGACCAGCCCGGGTAGTATTGTAGATATTGATCACCACACCGTGGAGTACACGTTGAGGGGAATGACAATGACCAAAGAGTGCTTTAGAAGGGTTTTTGTCTCGCTTTGAGGCTTGTCGCCGGGGTTTTTGGAAGGTCGCAGGCCCTATTTGGCTATTGATGCTACTTTTCTCACAGGGAGGTTTAAAGGACGGTTAGTAGCAGCTTGTGCGGTTGATGGACACAATTTTGTATTTCCAGCTGCTTATGGCGTGATAGAGGCAGAGTCCGAGGAGAGCTGGACTTGGTTTTTGCGAGAATCCGCGCCGGGCTATTGCACATCCCAATGGGTTGGTAATTCATACAGATGCTTGCAAGGGTTTAGAAGTAGCCGTGGACAATGTGTTCCCTGGAGTAGAGCATAGGGAATGCATGCGTCACCTTGCTGCAAATTTTGGGAAGAAATTCAAAGGAAAGGTGTATGCCGACAATTTATGGCCAGCATCTTTGACTTGCAGTGTGAAGAAGCACAACTATCACATGAGGCAGTTATACAAAAATGACAAAGTGAAGGAATACTTGGAAACACACCACTCCAAGTTATGGGCCAGAAGCCAATTCAGTGAAGTGAGCAAAGTTGACTATGTGCATAATAATCTTGCAGAGTCTTTCAACTCAACGATCCGAAAACTAAAGGGTCTTTATTTGGCGGATTTGCTTGACAAGATAAGGGTAGAATACGTGCAGAAATTTCTTGTTCGAGCAGGAATAGCCGAGGCAAAATTCATGGGACACATTATAATCCCTTCCGTGATGAATGAATTGAAGCGAGAAAACAAGAGGCTTGGAAATGGACATGACTCGTTGCTCAGCTACGACGGCAGAGGTATCATTTTTGGATAAAGAGAAGAGGGAATGGAGATATCCAGTGGATTTAGAAGCTAGAACTTGCGAGTTGTAGGCAATGGCGGATAACTGGGTTGCCATGCATTCATGCCTTGTTTTTCATCACTACTCTGTCAGGTCAAGCGGGTAACATACAACGAGTATGTGCATGATTACTACTCATGTGCAAAGTTCAAAGCCACATATGCACATGCCTTACCTCGCTTTGGAGGGAAAACAACAATGGGATCCAATGGACCCCGGTTTTAAGCTTTGCCCTCCAGCTCCGAAGAGAGCAGCAGGTAGACCGAGGAAAAGTAGAATAAGACCTCGCAGCGAAGGAGCCGGACTTGGACCGAGGAGACGTAAGTGCACAAGGTGTGGTGGGTCCGGTCATTTCGCTAAGTACTGTGATAACGCAGTAGATCCAGCGTTCGGAGAGTGTTTTGATGTTTCAAATGATGAGCAAAATGATGATCAAAATGAGGATGCAGTGGAGGCTACAAGTGATGATCCAAGTGATGATCCAATTGATGAGCCACAAAATGTTCAAATTGATGATCCAATTGATGAGCCACAAAATGATCAAATTGATGATCCAATTGATGAGCCACAAAATGATCAAATTGATGATCCAAATGTTGGTGTCCAACCTTCTGTGGTTGTGAGTTCTACTTGGTATGTAAATCTTTCCAATACTAGTGTACATTTATCACTTGACACAATCTTACCGCCCTTTGTTTTGTACAACTCTGTTGTAGGTTCGAACAAAGTTGTGGCAGTGAGCTCTGAGGTAGTTAAGGTGCCGACAACCAAGAGGAGAAGAAAAGAAGCAATGAGCACAAGGATCACAAGGAGCAAAGTAGTGGCAAGAAGCGCAAGGACCAAGAAGAAGCCGCAACGCTTTGTAGATGATTGAGTGGGAACCAACTAAAGTTCATGAATAATGTTGTATTTGTGTTTGGATGCTGTTGGAATGATTAGAGTACATGTTTGAACTATGTTTGAATGATGTTGGAGTGATGAGATTACATGTTTTGAGGAACTCATGTCAAACTCGTGCTACAAAAGAGCTCCAAAGGTAGGGTAAATGGCCTCATTTCTAAGCAAGTTTTTTTTGATCTTGTCTAAATTGGCCAAATAAGTTCACTACACATCTATTCCATGTAAGAAGAGTATGTGAGAAGGTTTTTCCATTTTTTTGATTTTTTTTGAATTTTTATGGTCATTTCAAATTTAGTCAAACCTAACTTTGACCATCATTTTATCAAGTTTGAAACATGGAATTGTAAAACTAAGCATGGATCCTTGTTATTCACTCCAAAATGAAGCTTTGGTGAGGTTTTTGAAACTTTTCATGTTCCAAACCCTAAACCTCTTGTCTTCACCCTCGAACTTGTACCCCAGTGTTTGAGATATCACATTAGACACATGGTTTTTTTGTTGAACAGCATGTAGACCATGTTTATCAACTAGAATGGGTAGTATATGACATAAGAAGTCCTATGTGAGAAGGTTTTCCATTTTTTTGATTTTTTTTGAATTTTTTATGGTCATTTCAAATTTAGTCAAACCTAACTTTGACCATCATTTTATCAAGTTTGAAACATGGAATTGTAAAACTAAGCATGGATCCTTGTTATTCACTCCAAAATGAAGCTTTGGTGTGGTTTTTGAAACTTTTCATGTTCCAAACCCTAAACCTCTTGTCTTCACCCTCGAACTTGTACCCCAGTTGTTTGAGATATCACATTAGACACATGGTTTTTTTGTTGAACAGCATGTAGACCATGTTTATCAACTAGAATGGGTAGTATATGACATAAGAAGTCTATGTGAGAAGGTTTTCCATTTTTTTGATTTTTTTTGAATTTTTTATGGTCATTTCAAATTTAGTCAAACCTAACTTTGACCATCATTTTATCAAGTTTGAAACATGGAATTGTAAAACTAAGCATGGATCCTTGTTATTCACTCCAAAATGAAGCTTTGGTGAGGTTTTTGAAACTTTTCATGTTCCAAACCCTAAACCTCTTGTCTTCACCCTCGAACTTGTACCCCGAGTGTTTGAGATATCACATTAGACACATGGTTTTTTTGTTGAACAGCATGTAGACCATGTTTATCAACTAGAATGGGTAGTATATGACATAAGAAGTCTATGTGAGAAGGTTTTCCATTTTTTTGATTTTTTTTGAATTTTTTATGGTCATTTCAAATTTAGTCAAACCTAACTTTGACCATCATTTTATCAAGTTTGAAACATGGAATTGTAAAACTAAGCATGGATCCTTGTTATTCACTCCAAAATGAAGCTTTGGTGTGGTTTTTGAAACTTTTCATGTTCCAAACCCTAAACCTCTTGTCTTCACCCTCGAACTTGTACCCCGAGTGTTCGAGATATCACATTAGACACATGGTTTTTTTGTTGAACAGCATGTAGACCATGTTTATCAACTAGAATGGGTAGTATATGACATAAGAAGTCTATGTGAGAAGGTTTTCCATTTTTTTGATTTTTTTGAATTTTTTATGCTCATTTCAAATTTAGTCAAAGCCTAACTTTGACCAGCTACCCCTGTTCTTCTAGAAGGAAACCGGACCGATCCGTGGGTTGCTCTGTTTTGCATTGTGGACCGTTCACTGCGGTAACGCCAGCCGTCCGATCTAGCCTTCTAGAACGTTTCGGGGCCGATCCGTGGACACCATCGTTCTTCAACATGATTGGTTCCTTTCTCTTTTCTGCGGTGGGCTATAAGAACACTGAAATCTCCGTTGGTCCGTTGGGCCGTCCCGCGTGTCTAGGCCTGCGATGCATGCGCCATGCATGCACCATGCGAGCGCCACGCCAACAACCCTTTCCACGCACTCGCCGACGCCTTTTAATGCATCGACGCAGCGTCTCAGCGTTGCCATCGTCTCAGCTCTCGCAGCGATGCAGCCGCATCAGTTTTGCCATCGTCTCGCGTCAAAACCAATAATTATTTTTGGAAGACGGCTAGACACGCGTTAATTCATCATTAGGAACCCGAATTATGAGCCAACCTCTTTATAAGGGGCCTCTCTTCCTCTCCCACACACCAACCGAGCGAGCCTCTCTTCCTCTCCATCTCCAAAGCACCACGCACTCAAGCGAGCCTCTCTCGCCTCTCCGAAGATGCAAGACACGGGACCGACCTTCCGCCGTCCGCGCACCAGGCCGGAGCTACTCTATCCGGCGGACGTCCTCGTCGACAACACGCTCCGTGTGTGGGCAAAGTCGAGGTGGAGGAGCGAGATCGAGCTCACTCGACGAGCTCCTCGACGAGGGCTTCTCCCACCTCCCACCGGGCTCGCCCGTCATGTACTACGTCAATGAGTCTCGTGAAGGCGTCGCCCTCAAGCTTCTCACGGTCACCTTCGCCAACCGATTTGACGCGTACGCCCTCCTCGGTGAGGTCTTCCTGGTGCGGCTGCGAGTCAATCTTCTTCACCACCTACAACGTCTTCACCGATTGCGACGCCATCTTCTTCTCCGGAAACCTATGCACTGCCTCCCGTACTACAAGTGAAGACGCTGGTGAAGACGGTGGTGCGGCGCAGGTGGTGCGGCCAAGATGTGTTCTCGTCAAGCTCGTCATGTTTTTTTAGCTTTACGTTTTCATTTTCTATGTGGTTCCGTGTCGAGTCGTGTCAAGTCGTGTGTCACCGAACTTATCTATCTAGGGTACCCATCTATCTATCTAGGGTACCCATCTATCTATCTAAGTTATTTCCGTGTAATGGTGGAACTAAGCATCTTATGTATCGAATTTATCTAAGTTATTTTACGTGATGATCTGGCTACCAATATTTACATCTCATATATCTTAGTTTTCTATGATTTCGATGTAATATATCAAGGGTGTATGAATTATGAAATCACAAACATGGATCCAAGTATGAACTTTGATGTAATATAAGTAGGGTACCCATATAAGTATGAAACAAAAAATCACAAACACGCAATGCTTGAAATGAGATAAATGCACCCTTTTTCCCTCGCAAAAAAAGAAGGACGTTGACCTGAATGAAACGGCAGACTCACAAAAAATCACAAACACGCAATGCTTGAAATCAGATAGATGCACCTTTTTTTATTTGATTATTTTTCCAACCTAATTAAACCACAAACAGTAATGCTTGAAATAACAAAGACGCACCCTTTTTTTGGTTAAGCAGCGTGCATAAACACAAAGAACAAACATATGCGTCCTTACACCATAAACCAAGTCACGAATTCTGTCAAAAAAAACCAAGTCACGAACTAGAACTAACTATAGCTAGATTTCTTCCTTTTGCTTTTCAATATCTGTCCATCCACCCCACTGGTTACCACAGCAATCCTTCACGCTACCAAACAAAGCGGTCTTGGGTTCGAGTCCTAGCCGCACCCTTTTTTGTTATTTCATTTTTCACCGTTTTTTTAAACACCCTTCTCATCTGCCCAAAGCCAAATCTTTGCCACTATCGAATTTTGATCAGATTTATTTATTTCAAGCTTGCAAATTCAAGCTTACAAGTTCATACAATTTGAAGCTTACAAATTCATCACAAATTCATGCCTTTCCATACAATGTCAACATTAAACCTAGTGCGATAACAATACCACCTACAAATGCACAAATGTAATTCCAAATTTTTGATTGATCTTCGAGCTCTCTAATCTTCTGGTTCATCCACCTTAGCTCAAAAGCTACCTCTCTCGTCAACGCGTGATCCGCCCTGCGTCTCTTCTGCACTAGCTATCGCGGCGACCCGTGTCGTCTGTGGCAAGATGGGCAACCATTCTTCGTGCTCATCTAGCAGCTGATTCATCAGCGTCTGGAGCAAAACATCGACCCAAACGAAGAAGCATTTTATCTGCAAGCACACGAAAGAGATCAACCACATTGAGCACAAACTATGCACAAAATACTGAAATTTCCACTATTCCTACCCCTTTCTCGCTGCTGCACACGTAGAACGGACGATTGGTGTTCTTCGGTGTGCGCGAAATCCTCCGATCAACGGGCGCCCGGCACCGCGGACAGAGGAGGATCGGCATCTCCATGCGCACCGGAAGCTCGAACCGAGAGGTGGCACGGGAGCTAGAAGAAGACATGGATAGAGGTGGCGCGGGATCTGAACCGTGAGGTGCTTCTGGCAGACGGCTGCGCCCTCCGCAGCTCCCGCCGTCGGCGGCGCTCCCCGTCAACAAGGCCCTCTCAGTCGCCCGCGCCGCACCTCTGCGAGGGGCCGTCTCCAACCCCGTCGATTTCTTCTCACCGCTGCAAGCTCCGCCGCGCGATCAGGGATTTTAAATGGGGTTGAGCTCCAACGGTTGCCTTGTGGGTCCCACGTGAAACGGCCAGCAACGGTCCTCTTTTCAAATGCGTCTCCGCCTGGTCCCACCTGAAACAGCCGGTCCTCTTTTCAAATGCGTCTCCGCCTGGTCCCACCTGAAATAGCCGAGTCAAGGACGTTGACCTGAATGAAACGGCAGACTCACGGAACGAGTCGTTGCACACAGACTAGTGGCAAAACTGAGCACCATTCTGCTCTAGTGGCAAAACTGAGTGTTGCGCGGGGTGTAGTGGCAAACCAATAATTAACCCAAACTTCAACCTGATAGCACCCCTGGATAGCTACAGAATCGTTCCTTCCTCTAGAAAAGCATAGTTCCTAGTAAGCATCAGAAAAATGCTACATGTAAGCAAAAAATCAACCAGAATTAAACCTCTCATACTTCTGTATAACTGAAAAGGAATACAAAAAAGTTACCAACATAAGAGCATCTCTAACAGAGTCTGTAAATCCCGCTGGAACTGAATTATTCCGGCGGATTTACGGATTCGGGGCGAAAGTGGCGCAGAACAGCACCCGAATCGGTAGGCCGGCCCGTATCGGAAGTTAGGGGGCCCGAGAAACTGGACCGTCGACCCGTATATATACAGGCCGCGGAGGGGAGTTGCGTTCCAAAACCCTACTCCCCTCCGCCGCCCCCGCCCCCTCCGCCGCGCGCACGGTTGGATTTCCGGCGAGCAATCGCGGAGCCACCGCCGCCGCTTCTCCTCTCTTTCCACCACCACCGCGACCGCATGGCCGGGCGAACAGTGGAGGTAGGGGACGCGGGCGGATTGGCGGGAGCAACTCTCCGCCGCCCCCCTCCCGTCTTCCAGTCGGAGGCCGAGCGGCGCAAATGGAACCGCAGCGAAGGCGCTCGGAAGCGGAGCGCGCGGCGCTGGACCAACTGGGGTCTGACGCCGCCGGGGAAGCTCGCGCGCTATGCAAATAGCGGCGAGGGGTCGTCCTCGGCCGCGTCCGGCCGTGCGCTGTGGCGGCCCGCCTCCGACAGCAGCGACGAGGAGGAGGAGGAGGTGCCGATGCGCACCCTCCAGCTGCAGTCCGGGGACTTCGTCCTCAGCGCTTCTGCCGCGAGGAAGCGGAAGCCGTCCGTGCCGTGCGGGAGTACGAGGCCGCGCAGAAGGAGGCGGTCATCCGCCGCGTGAAGCAGGAGGTCGTCCATCTCGACTCTGAGTAGGCCGTCGGCGGCGTAGTCTGCCGCGGCGCATATAGTAGCTCGCCGCCGGTGAAATTAGTTAGTTTTGGAGGTGGTCGCGGCTCAAATGCAATGTATCTATCAATCGTAGCACCCGAACTATGCTTAAATATGTTTGAATTTCAGTTCTACTGCTTGTTTGCGATGATCACTTTGCCGGCAATTTTTGAAATCGACGTTTTTCGGTTTCGAATACAGGTGCTGTTCTGCGCCACGCTAAAAATCGCTCGCTTTTTATTTTTCGGGAGACTGAACTCAGTTTTTTCGGTTCGGAAGAATAAGGGCTAGAGATGCTCTAAGAACATTTTCCTGACTGAAACTGGAAAAAAA
>NC_061509.1:21742839-21756301 GCF_022539505.1 Lolium rigidum | reverse complement strand
TAAGGGCCCAATATCTTCAGTTTAGGCGCGCTAATTACCCGGATAGTCACACAATCATCTCGCTCAGATTCAGGTATAAGTAACCTCTCAAGGTTCGGAGCATCCTCGATTACCAGTTCTACTTTTGCACTACCTTGGAAGGCAATGGTCCGAAGAGTCGGGGAGCTAACGCAGAGGCTGTCCGCCGAACGAAACTTGGACATGTACAAGCTCTCCAAGGAACGGCATGCAGAGAGCAGGCCATGGAAGGCCTTCCCCGAGATCGAAACGTAAAGCAAGGAGAGGTGCTTGAGGAGGGGGAAGTTCACGGTCGGCGCGATCTGGTCAGGGAAATCGCAGTCGCTGATCCTCGCGACGAGGAGGGTGGGCGCGGAGTGGAGGAGTACGGACGGCGGCAGCGGGTAGCTCGTCCCCGCTGGCGCGGAGTAGTGCCCGTAGCTGATGTCGAGCTCCTGGAGGCCGGCGAGGGCTCGGGAGTGCAGCCAGTTCTCCAGCTCGGCGCAGGTGACGCGGCCGGCGCGGAGGCAGGGGAAGCAGAACCGGCGGGCGGGGCCAGCGTGCCGGGAGATTATGGTGCGGGCGGCTGGGACGGGGACGGCGGTGTTCTGGCAGAGGCTGACCTGGAGGTTGAGAGGTGCGGAGCGCCACAGGTGGCGCCATCGTCGAGAGAGCGCCTGCGTGCGGCCGCCGTCCTTGGTGGGGAGGAGGGAGATGATGGTGCCGAGGATGGCGTCGGGAAGGCGGCTGATCAGGTCACCGGCGTCACTTCGTCGTCCCCGCTTCCGAGCGGTTCCATGGGGTTCTCTCTTCTTCGGAGCAGGTCCGGCTGCGGCCGCCGACGCCGCGGCGGCCTTGCCCTTCTTCTTCTTGTTCATGGACGGCGGTGCGCTCGACGAGGCTGGGGGTGTCGCCGTGTCAGAATTTGGGAACGGGGGGCTAGGGTTGGCCGCCACACCCGCAACGACGGAGAGGCTCACGAGGTTTGGGGATAGTCGGTCAGGCTCAAGCTCAAACACTGGATCTGGCAGCATGTTTGGCAATGGATGGGAAGAGGAATGGGACTTCAGACGAAGGAGTTGGTGGAGGGATTAGACATGGGACTTTGCTATTTAGTCCCAATCCTTCGTTTGACAACGGTGGGAATTCTCCATGGAAAATTAGCGTGAACCGTTTTTTTACGTCCCAATCTCACGAATTAACAGGGTCTCCCCTGGGAAGAGATCTGTGGGAGTTTTTTTTTGAGATCGATCTGTGGGAGTTGAAGCCCCCAACTCCCCTTCCCCATCCCCCGTAAATTCCCAAGACCATGAAACAAACAAGAGATTTATTAGGCCATGTACAATGTGTGTTCGGTTCAAAGAATATTGTGTCAGAATTAGGAACCGGTGGTGGGACCTCTCCTGCATGCATGCATCTTTCTTTTTCCTCACAATTTTACAGCTAGGTCCCACAATTGCATGGAAGAAGCGAACCAACATCTTGAACCGCATCTTGTGTCAGACTTTAGGATCCGATGCTTTGCTATGTATTGAACCGGTTCAAGAGCAGGAGAGAGAAGGTTAGGAATCGCTTTTCTCATACATAGTGCATGGTCTTAGGCTCCCTCCCTCAAACTCCCATTCCCTATGCCCAATTCCCTCCAACCAAACAGGCTGTGGGCGATTGGGTTATTCAGACTTCTCAGAACCTTATGAAACTCACCTTTAAACGCTTAGTGAAAATCTTATCTTATTTGTAGCTTCTCAAAAAAAGAATTCGTATTTGTATGTTATAAAAAATTACGGACAGAGAATGAATATGAGTATGTGCATATAACTTTTTAGGACTCATATGACCACAAAAAGTTTGAAATTTGAATTGTAGATACGAAGATTTATGATATTTTTATTTTTGGCACTCTTCACAAATTCTCATAACTTGTTAAAATTTACAAGAGTAACATACTACTTGATACCTATGCCATGGTCTTTTTTTAAATTATTACTAGACACTTAAAAATACGGTTTTCACATTGTTTGTAAAAATAGAGCTCATATGTACCTCGGTTGCGTTGATGCCTTCTTGTTTTTGGGCGTCTCGCCAGCCTGTGAGAATGGATTGATACGTGAGCACCCGGTTATCATCGTTGGATTTGGTTCACCACCGTTGGATTCTGCTACTCACTAACGGTCACTAACGGCCAGTCACTAACAGTCACTACCTCGCCGGCCTCCACCTCCACCTTGCCGGCCTCCACCTCGCGCATCTGAGGTCGCGCCAGTGTCTCCCCGGCCAAACGCGTCGCCGTGCACCTTCACCGCATCTCTCCGTCCTTCCACTCGACGCGCTGGACCACGTCGAAGCGTGTACAATGCTAACGTTGTTAGACACATGTCAAGCAGAGAAGGGGTGCTCACGTATCCCCTGATCACCAGCATTCATCCGTTGTTTACAACTTTGCTAAAGCACGATGAAAAAGACATACTCCCTCCAACCATGAAACCATGTCTTAATTTTG
Organism: Lolium rigidum; assembly: GCF_022539505.1. Lineage (NCBI taxonomy): Eukaryota > Viridiplantae > Streptophyta > Magnoliopsida > Poales > Poaceae > Lolium > Lolium rigidum. The sequence goes on along the minus strand of NC_061509.1, from coordinate 21,753,804 downwards.
TCTAAATTTGAATGTATCGATATACATCTAAACTTATACAAAGTTAAAATATGTTTTATGGGATGGAGGGAGTACCATAAATGCCATTGCCAAACTGATACTCCAATTAACGTCTTTGTGGAAGTAGCATTTTATAACTAGGGATCGGCTCCCGATCTTTGCTTTCCATCGGACCCCTATTTAGCCGTACGATTGGAAGATGCTTGACCGCACGATTTTCAGCTAGGCGTGCGTGGCTCTTGCCGTGATTTGAGAGAGATTGATTGCATGCTTACTTCGTAAAAACTGCTCCCAATAAGTACTCCCGTAATGCACGTGCATGCCTTTTTCCTTAAAAAACTGCTTTCGAAACCGCTCCCATATTGTCTCCCAGTAATATGTTTCTTTTCCGTCCTCAGGATTGCTTCTCAGAGAGAAGAAGCATGAAACTGTGTTTCATGAAAAGTCTGTGAAGCATAATTTTTTTAGTAAGAAGCAAGACATTATTACATCGGTAGCATTATAATTTTGGACGATGCAAAGATTTATTTTTAGCTTTCGGAGCTACCAAGTTAGTAGTAGGAAGCACATGTGAGCTACCAAGTTAGCTTCCGAGCGGTTCCATGGGGTTCTCTCTTCTTCGGAGCAGGTCCGGCTGCGGCCGCCGACACCGCGACATTGCCCTTCTTCTTCTTCATGGACGGCGGCACTATATGCCTCGCTCCGGCACCGGTGCGCTCGCCGTGTCAGAATTCGGGAACGGGGGCTAGGGTTGGCCGCCACGCGCCCGCCACGACGGAGAGGCTCACAGGGTTTGGGGGATAGTCGGTCACTGTCAGGCTCAAACACTGGATTTGGGCGTCTGGGTTAGTCAGACTTCTCAGATCCTTATGAAAACTCACCTTTAAACGCTTAGTGAAAATCTTAATATCTTATTTGTAGCTCTCAAAAAAATAATTTGTATTTGTATATTAAAAAAAATTACAGACAGATAATGAATATGAGTATGTGCATGTAACTTTTAGGACTCAAATATGACCACAACAAGTTTGAAAATTGAATTGTAGATGCGAAGATTTATGATATTTTAATTTTTGCCCTGGTCGACTTTTTAAATTTACAAAAGTAACACACTTCCTCATACTTTACAAGAGTAACATACTACCTCATACTTATGCCATGGTCTTCTTTAATTATTATTAGACACTTAAAATACTATTTTCACATAGTTTGTAAAAATATAGCGCATATGTACCTCGGTTCGTTGATGCCTTCTTGTTTTTGGGAGTCTCGGCAGCCTGTTGGTGATTGTTATCTTTGACTTGAAGTTGTCGAAATTTATGAATGAAATGCCTTCACAATCACACTATTTACAAATTTGCTAAAGCACGATGAAAAAGACATACTCCTCCAACCATGAAACGTGTTCTAATTTTGTCTAAATTTGAATGTATCGATATACCTCTAAACTTATACAAAGTTGAAATATGTTTTATGTGACGGAGGGAGTACGATAAATGACACTTCCAAATTGATACTCCAATTAACATCTTTGAGGAAGTAGCATTTTATAAATGGTCACTTATTAACAAGTGACATCTCTTATAAGTAATAATTTTAGGTACTGTCTTTTTTATCAAGGGACATGGAAATGGCATGCACTGAATTATTTGATTTTATTTCAGGAAAATATTTGTGTAGATTAATTTAGCGTTTCTTATATAGTGGCGCTTCGTCAGAGGGGAAACATGAGAGGACTAGGGGTGACACAACAACACTGGTGGAGAAAGGAAAATGTATCTCTTTGTTAAAATGGCATGGAAAAAGTGATCATGTTTCATTGGATTTGTGCTGCGGGACCTATGAAATGTTATATTGATCCAAATATGACATTTCATTAAACAATATATTGTGTTAGCCACTAAGCTGGAACAAATCAAAGTAAGGGATTCATTCAACTCAAAGTCCCAAATAATGTGGACGGTTCATCAAATTAGGGATTGACATAATGGTCCTCTGCTTCAACGTCGAACTAGTTGCGAAATACATTTCTTACATTTGCGAAACATGATATTGTGTCCTCGCAACACTTTTTGTTGAAGAAAGTCTGTCCCCACCCCCCCCCCCCAAACTTTTCATTTGGCTCATATTCCCCCCCACCCCCCTAAATTTTACTTGGATCACTAAACCTCCCTAAACTTTACATTTCTTACATTTACGGCTTGCTTGCTTAATATATTATGGTTCATCTTCAAAAAAAAAATCCCGCGGCTCGCAAATCATTTGTGATTTCTATTGAACTTCAAATCTGCAAACACTATTGGTTCATTTACATGTGTTTTTTAAAAAATGGAAGGTTACAAATTATTTTTGAAATGATCATGTGATCCAGGATCACAATCGAAGTTCTCCCTTTCACACGCACACACATTATTTAGAATTTTGTTGAAGCTCAGAAGAAAAACTGGGACTTTGTCGAGTAATACCTCCTATCTTTTTCATAAAATAAATTTTGAATTATTTTGGCATTTCTAAAAGATGGAAAAGAGTACTCTTGCACTTGTAATAGGGATGAAAATTCACTAGTGGAGAAAGAAAAAATGTATGCCAACAATGATTGGGACAAGACAGACATCTTCCATCAAGTTTGTTTGTGCTCAAAATCTAAAGAAATGATATATTGATCGAAAGATAAACATCTTATTAAAGATTATTGTGTAAATTCGGTCGAATTAGGTAAAGGGTTCTTCCTCATCAAAGTCCCAAATAATGTGCAGATTCTTATCGAACTTCTCTTGAAGTTAAATTTATTAGTTGATGATGCACAAAACCATACCATGCACCAAGTCATTAATCAATAACAAATGCAAGGACCGCTCGCTTGAACAAGATAGAACGAAGGGAAATGAAAAGGGCCAAATTGCCTGTTACATTTCGGCAGAAGCAGAACATATTTTTGAGGGTCATATACATTTTCTTCCTGCACTAACTTACATCCACATTTTGGCAGAAGCAAAACATCTTTTTGAGGGCCATATACATTTTCTTCCTGCCCCTACTTACATCCTTGAGCGCCAACAGTTGGATGAGTTTCTCTCCAATTATATCTGGAACATGAATTAAAGAACTGTGCCTATCTTACCTGAGTACCGTTCTTATCCCAAGCCACCGTACTTGGCCACCATGTGAAGTATTCGAAGTACATATTACATAATATCATGAAATATGTAAAACTTGCCAAGTACCGTGTGCTTGTACTACTGTACATGCCACATGTAAAACATTTTCTCCTATTTACCATAGCTCCACAACAGGTCACAAAGTTTCCTTCTGATTCTGTCATGTATATGGGAAATCCATCAAAACTCAAGAATGTATGGTGCGCCGTAGACAATGATAATGATGCAGCAAAAGCTTGATTTTGCAAGCAACAATGATATTCAGAAATACTACTTACAACCAGTAAGTAAAAAAACATGCTAACAAGCTGTACACACCAGGATCACTGCCACACCTAACAAAAATACTTGCAAGCAGTAATACAAAAAACATGCTAACAAGTTTGTCCCAAATCTCAGCAGCAACAATCTCTAGTCTTATTCTGCCACTCGCAATGCTAACCGGGGTGTCCTGACGCTAGTGCAACGAGGAACATCAAAGCCACCAGTCACCATGTCACACGCCATGAAAATTTTATTTGGTATCAGTATAACCTGGTTTAGATGACAACGATAAATTCTAGCAAACCCCACTAGCCACAACTCCACGAGCTGGAACTCCACATCACTGGGCACATTTTCATATCCACTCACCCAACCAATTTCCATACAGATTAGTTATGGGTCGTATATATTCAAGCCAAATAAAATAAAATGAAATAGCGAGTAAACATTTAGGAAGAATTGTACTTCCTTCTGAATTTCGTTTGGCCAAAGCATCGTCGTCAGTACGAGCAACCGCTTTACAAAGGCAGCTTCGACATATAACTGCGAGTAGACCGAACCTCTAATTTCACTGTGTTTTTAGTTGTATACAGTCTATGGTGGATTGGACCACTGTGTGTAAACCAAAGGAGCTGGGGGGCTTGGGGGTCATGAACACCGCCTTAATGGTGAAATGGATCTGGAAACTCTACCAAGGGACGGAGGGTTTATGGGCAGACCTCATTAGGGCTAAGTACCTCCATGGCAGGGACCTGTACGTGGCGGAGGTACCTACTCATGGGTCTCAATTCTGGAATTCCATACAAATGGTGAAGTGACACTTCAAGTTGGGAGCCAAACACAGTGTTCACGATAGGAAGCGAACATACTTTTGGCTGGACTGGTGGTCAGGGGTAGGACCGCTTCGGAATAGAATCCCTAGACTGTTTTGCTGTTGTGATACACCCTTCATAACGGTGTTTGGAGCTCGGGTGCTTGAGGGCGAACCAGGGGAGTGGCGCCTGAGGTTCCGCCAACAGTTCGGCTTGGCGGAAGCGGTTGAATGGGATAACCTCTGCAGGGAGGTGCGGGGCCTCCTTGGGGAGTTGGAGGAGGACATCGTATCGTGGGCGCTTGAACCCTCGGGTGTCTTCTCCACGAACTCCATTTATGCGCGTCTATCACAAGGGACGGTGATTACATCTTTCAAAAAGGTTTGGTGGACCAGAGTACCACCCAAGATCAAGGTGTTCCTCTGGCAGCTGATTCGAGGTAGGTTGCCCTCGGGGGTGCAGCTCCTCAAGAGACAGGGCCCGTCTAATGGCCAATGCTCTCTGTGCGGTGAGTGGGAAGACTGCAACTACATCTTCTCCGCATGTCCCATGGCGAGGATGATGTGGGCGGGGGTAAGGGAACTCCTCTCGTGCGATTGGAACCCGGCTGGGATAGGGGACTTCATCGCACTCGCTCAGGGTTTGGTAAACCCCCTTCGTAGGATAGTGTGGTATACCTTTGCGGCCCAGTGTTGGACTCTTTGGAACACGCGTAACAAGCTAGCTATCGAAGGAAAACTGATTGGTAACCCGGCTGACGTCTTCTATCAAATGTCGATACATATGCAGTGCTGGAGGGTTCTGGTCAGACGGAAGGACATGGAGCTTCTGGACTTGGCGGTGGGCGACGTCGGATGACTGTACGCACGGACGCGGCCTGAGCACTCCTGACGGCGGCTCCGAGACAGCGGCAACGACATCATCTTCACCATCCGTTACCGAGCTGTGGGGTCAGTAGTGTGGGTTTGGCCCGAGGTGTGTGGGTCGCATGAACTGTGGGATATGCGCATGTACGTGATTGTGTCATGATTGTCGGGTGTGCTGTATCCAAACCTATTGCTATGTTGCCGTGTGTGGCTTTATATATAAAGCCGGGCCGATGAGGCCTTCTATTTTTAAATAAAAGTTGTATACAGTCCATTTTAATGCAATCTACAGGTCATCAAATAAATCCTTGAGCAACTCAGCGGTAGCCGTTGCCATGTAATGGGTTTGAATCTAATTATAGCAATCCAGAAATATACAATTGAAAGGAATGGGGCCTAGGGTACATGCTATGATAGCATCTATCTTTCTAGACATCTTGGGAAGTTTTTTTTTAAGATAAAAGACACTCAAGTGCCCAACTTTGAATTAACAAAGCCACCAACGGCGAGAACGATACAAAGTGCTGAACCCAGCTTACAAAAAGACACACACACCCACACGAACTACCGAAGAAGCTACAACCGGAAGCGCGACTGATACGTCTCCGACGTATCGATAATTTCTTATGATCCATGCCATATTATTGATGATACCTACATGTTTTATGCACACTTTATGTCATATTCGTGCATTTTCTGGAACTAACCTATTAACAAGATGCCGAAGAGCCGGTTGCTATTTTCTGCTGTTTTTGGTTTCAGAAATCCTATTAACGAAATATTCTCGAATTGGACGAAATCAAGACCCGGGGTCCTATTTTGCCACGAACCTTCCGAGAAGACCGAAAGGGATACGAAGTGGGGCGACGAGGCGCCGCCACCATAGGGCCGCGCGGTCAGAGGGGGGCCCGCGCCGCCCTATGGTGTGGGCCCCTCGTCAGCCCTCCGACTCTGCCCTTCCGCCTACTTAAAGCCTCCGTCGCGAAACCCCTGATGCGAAAAAACCACGATACGGAAAACCTTCCATAGACGCCGCCGCCGCCAATCCCATCTCGGGGGATTCTGGAGATCTCCTCCGGCACCCTGCCGGAGAGGGGATTCATCTCCCGGAAGACTCTACACCGCCATGGTTGCCTCCGGAGTGATGAGTGAGTAGTTCACCCCTGGACTATGGGTCCATAGCAGTAGCTAGATGGTTGTCTTCTCCTCATTGTGCTTCATTGTTGGATCTTGTGAGCTGCCTAACATGATCAAGATCATCTATTTGTAATACTCTATGTTGTGTTTGTCGGGATCCGATGGATAGAGAATACCATGTTATGTTAATTATCAAGTTATTACATATGTGTTGTTTATGATCTTGCATGCTCTCCGTTATTAGTAGAGGCTCTGGCCAAGTTTTTGCTCTTAACTCCAAGAGGGAGTATTTATGCTCGATAGTGGGTTCATGCTCGCATTGACACTCGGGACAGATGACGAAAAGTTCTAAGGTTGTGTTGTGCTCTGTTGCCACTAGGGATAAAACATTGGTGCTATGTCCGAGGATGTAGTTGTTGATTACATTACGCACCATACTTAATGCAATTGTCCGTTGTTATCAACTTAATACCTGGAGGGGTTCGGACGATAACTTCGAAGGTGGACTTTTTAGGCATAGATGCAGCTTGGATGGCGGTCTATGTACTTTGTCGTAATGCCCAATTAAATCTCACTATACTTATCATGACATGTATGTGTATTGTTATGCCCTCTCTATTTGTCAATTGCCCGACTGTAATTTGTTCACCCAACATGCTTTTATCTTATGGGAGAGACACCTCTAGTGAACTCGTGGACCCCGGTCCATTCTTTTATACCTGAAATACAAATCTCTGCAATACTTGTTTCTCTGTTTTCTCTCGCAAACAATCATCTTCCACACAATACGGTTAATCCTTTGTTACAACAAGCCGGTGAGATTGACAACCTCACTGCATTTCGTTGGGGCAAAGTACTTTGGTTGTGTTGTGCAGGTTCCACGTTGGCGCCGGAATCCTGGTGTTGCGCCGCACTACATCCCGCCGCCATCAACCTTCAACGTGCTTCTTGGCTCCTCCTGGTTCGATAAACCTTGGTTTCTTTCTAAGGGAAAACTTGCTGCTGTGCGCATCATACCTTCCTCTTAGGGTTCCCAACGAACGTGTGAGTTACACGCCATCAAGCTCTTTTACGGCGCCGTTGCTCGGTGAGATCAAGACACGCTGCAAGGGGAGTCTCCACTTCTCAATCTCTTTACTTTGTTTTTGTCTTGCTTTATTTTATTTACTACTTTGTTTGCTGCATTATATCAAAACACAAAAAAATTAGTTGCTAGTTTTACTTTATTTACTGTCTTGTTTGCTATATCAAAAACACAAAATAATTAGTTTACTCGCATTTACTTTATCTAGTTTTATTTACTAGTGCTAAAATGGCCACCCCTGAAAATACTAAGTTGTGTGACTTCACTAGCACAAATAATAATGATTTCTTATGCACACCTATTGCTCCACCTGCTACTACAGCGGAATTCTTTGAAATTAAACCCGCTTTACTAAATCTTGTTATGCGAGAGCAATTTTCTAAGTGTTAGTTCTGATGATGTCTGCTGCCCATCTCAATAATTTTGTTGAACTATGTGAAATGCAAAAGTATAAAGATGTAGATGGTGACATTATAAAATTAAAATTGTTTCCTTTCTCATTAAGAGGAAGAGCTAAAGATTGGTTGATATCTCTGCCTAAGAATAGTATTGATTCCTGGACTAAATGCAAGGATGCTTTTATTGGTAGATATTATCCCCCTGCTAAAATTATATCTTTGAGGAGTAGCATAATGAATTTTAAACAATTGGATAATGAACATGTTGCTCAAGCTTGGGAAAGAATGAAATCTCTCGGTTAAAAATTGCCCAACCCATGGACTGACTACTTGGATGATCATCCAGACCTTCTATGCAGGACTAAATTTTTCTTCGCAGAATTTATTGGATTCAGCTGCTGGAGGTACCTTTATGTCCATCACTCTTGGTGAAGCAACAAAGCTTCTTGATAATATGATGGTTAATTACTCTGAATGGCACACGGAAAGAGCTCCACAAGGTAAGAAGGTAAATTCGTCGAAGAATCCTCTTCCTTGAATGATAAGGTTGATGCTATTATGTCTATGCTTGTGAATGATAGGACTAATGTTGATCCTAATAATGTTCCATTAGCTTCATTGGTTGCCCAAGAAGAACATGTTGATGTAAACTTCATTAAAAATAATAATTTCAACAACAATGCTTATCGGAACAATTCTAGTAATAACTATAGGCCATATCCTTATAATAATGGTAACGGTTATGCTAATTCTTATGGGAATTCTTACAACAATAATGGGAATACACCCCCTGGACTTGAAGCTATGCTTAAAGAATTTATTAGTACACAAACCGCCTTTAACAAATGCTGTTGAGGAAAAGCTCAATAAAATTGATATTCTTGCTTCTAGAGTTGATAGTCTTGCCTCCGATGTTGATCTTTTGAAATCGAAAGTTATGCCTAATAGGGATATTGAAAATAAAATTGTTACTACAGCAAATGCCATCCAAGTTAGAATTAATGAGAATATAAGATTAATGGCTGAACTGCGTGCTAGGTGGGATAGAGAAGAAAATGAAAAACTAGCTAAAGAGAAAATGTAGCTAAAGTTTGGACTATTACCACCACTAGCAATGCTAATGATTCACATGTTGCTGCACCTCCTACTATTAATGGTAAAATAATTGGTGTTGGCAATGCTTCTACTCCTAGTACAAAGCGCGCAAAATTACACAGAACTGCTAAAACTGCTTGAAACTCGCTCATGATAAAACTGCTGAAATTTATTCCAACCTTGGGGATGATAATCCCATTGCTTTAGATTGTAATGATTTAGATTTTGATGATTGCCACATCTCTGAAGTTATAAAGTTCTAACAAAAACTTGCTAAGAGTCCCAATGCTAGCGCTGTAAACTTGGCTTTCACAAAACATATTACAAATGCTCTCATAAAAGCTAGAGAAGAGAAACTAAAACTTGAAACTTCTATTCCTAGAAAGCTAGAGTATGGTTGGGAGCCCATCATTAAAATGAGGGTCAAAGATTTTGATTGTAATGCTTTATGTGATCTTGGTGCAAGTATTTCGTTATGCCTAAGAAAGTCTATGATATGCTTGACTTGCCACCATTGAAAAACTGTTATTTGGATGTTAATCTCGCTGACAATGCTAAAAAGAAACCTTTGGGGAAAGTTGATAATGTTCATATTATGGTTAACAATAACCTTGTACCCGTTGATTTTGTTGTCTTGGATATTGAATGCAATGCATCTTGCCCCATTATATTGGGAAGACCTTTTCTTCGAACCGTTGGTGCTACTATTGATATGAAGGAAGGTAATATTAAATATCAATTTTCTCTCAAGAAAGGTATGGAACACTTCCCTCGAAAGAGAATGAAGTTACCTTATGATTCTATTATTAGAACAAATTATGATGTTGATGCTTCGTCTCTTGATGTTACTTGAGTTACACTTTCTGCGCCTAGCTGAAAGGCGTTAAAGAAAAGCGCTTATGGGAGACAACCCATGTTTTTACTACAGTATTTTTGTTTTATATTTGAGTCTTGGAAGTTGTTTACTACTGTAGCAACCTCTCCTTATCTTAGTTTTGAGTTTTGTTGTGCCAAGTAAAGTCTTTGATAGTAAAGTAAGTACTAGATTTGGATTACTTGCGCAGTTCCAGATTTCTTTGCTGTCACGAATCTGGGTCTACCTCCCTGTAGGTAGCTCAGAAAATTAAGCCAATTTACGTGCATGATCCTCAGATATGTACGCAACTTTCATTAAATTTGGGTATTTTCATTTGAGCAAGTCTGGTGCCCTAATAAAATCCATCTTTACGGACTGTTCTGTTTTGACAGATTCTGCCTTTTATTTCGCATTGCCTCTTTTGCTATGTTGGATGAATTTCTTTGATCCATTAATGTCCAGTAGCTTTATGCAATGTCCAGAAGTGTTAAGAATGATTGTGTCACCTCTGAACATGTTAATTTTTATTGTGCACTAACCCTCTAATGAGTAGTTTCGAGTTTGGTGTGGAGGAAGTTTTCAAGGATCAAGAGAGGAGTATGATGCAATATGATCAAGGAGAGTGAAAGCTCTAAGCTTGGGGATGCCCCGGTGGTTCACCCCTGCATATTCTAAGAAGACTCAAGCGTCTAAGCTTGGGGATGCCCAAGGCATCCCCTTCTTCATCGACAACATTATCAGGTTCCTCCCCCGAAACTATATTTTTATTCCGTCACATCTTATGCACTTTGCTTGGAGCGTCGGTTTGTTTTTGTTTTTTTTGTTTTGTTTGAATAAAATGGATCCTAGCATTCACTTTGTGGGAGAGAGACACGCTCCGCTGTAGCATATGGACAAGTATGTCCTTAGGCTCTACTCATAGTATTCATGGCGAAGTTTCTTCTTCGTTAAATTGTTATATGGTTGGAATTGGAAAATACTACATGTAGTAACTCTAAAATGTCTTGGATAATTTGATACTTGGCAATTATTGTGCTCATGTTTAAGCTCATTCATCATATACTTTGCACCCATTAATGAAGAAATACTTAGAGCTTGCTAATTTGGTTTGCATATTTGGTTTCTCTAGAGTCTAGATAATATCTAGTATTGAGTTTTGAACAACAAGGAAGACGGTGTAGAATCTTATAATGTTTACAATATGTCTTTTATGTGAGTTTTGCTGCACCGTTCATCCTTGTGTTTGTTTCAAATAAACTTGCTAGCCGAAACCTTGTATCGAGAGGGAATACTTC
>NC_061509.1:21609258-21742739 GCF_022539505.1 Lolium rigidum | reverse complement strand
TACGTAATAAGGCGAACCTTACTATCAACGACTTTACTTGGCACAACAAAGCACAAAACTAAGATAAGGAGAGGTTGCTACAGTAGTAAACAACTTCCAAGACTCAAATATAAAATAAAAGTACTGTAGTAAAAACATGGGTTGTCTCCCATAAGCGCTTTTCTTTAACGCCTTTCAGCTAGGCGCAGAAAGTGTGTATCAAGTATTATCAAGAGACGAAGCATCGACATTATAACTTGTTCTAATAATAGAATCAAAAGGTAACTTCATTCTCTTTCTAGGGAAGTGTTCCATACCTTTCTTGAGAGGAAATTGATATTTAATATTACCTTCATTCATATCAATGATGGCTCCAACAGTTCGAAGAAAAGGTCTTCCCAATATAATGGGACAAGATGCATTGCATTCAATATCCAAGACAACAAAATCAACGGGGACAAGGTTATTGTTAACGGTAATGCGAACATTATCAATTCTCCCCAAAGGTTTCTTTATAGCATTATCAACAAGATTAACATCCAAATAAAAAAATTTCAATGGTGGCAAGTCAAGCATATTATAGATTTTCTTAGGCATAACGGAAATACTTGCACCAAGTCACATAAAGCATTGCAATCAAAGTTATTGACCTTCATCTTAATGATGGGCTCCCAACCATCCTCTAGCTTTCTAGGAATAGAAGTTTCAAGTTTTAGTTTCTCTTCTCTAGCTTTTATGAGAGAATTTGTAATATGTTTTGTGAAAGCCAAATTTATAGCACTAGCATTGGGACTCTTAGCAAGTTTTTGTAAGAACTTTATAACTTCAGAGATGTGGCAATCATCAAAATCCAAATCATTACAATCTAAAGCAATGGGATCATCATCCCCAATGTTGGAAAAAATTTCAGCAGTTTTATCACAGGCAGTTTCAGCAATTTTAGCAGTTTCAGGCAATTTTGCACGCTTTGCACTAGGAGTAGTAACATTGCCAACACCAATTATTTTACCATTGATAGTAGGAGGTGCGGCAACATGTGAATCATTAACATTACTAGTGGTGGTAATAGTCCAAACTTTAGCTACATTATTCTCTTTAGCTAGTTTTTCATTTTCTTCTCTTTCCCACCTAGCATGCAATTCGGCCATCAATCTTATATTCTCATTAATTCTAACTTGGATGGCGTTTGCTGTAGTAACAATTTTATTTTCAATATCCTCAGGTTTAGCAGCCATTTTATTAATTAAAGAAGATTGTGACGCAGACATGTATGAGATTCGGTTTTCGGCATTTGCAAGTTTAGTTTGCAACCCAGAAATCTCCATATTCAGATTTTCAAGTTGATTTCCTATATTCTTCAACAAGGTAGATTGTTCATTCATAGTTTTAGTAAACAATTTATTTTGCTCATATTGTGATTGCATAAAGCTCTTGGTGGATCTTTCAATTTCTAACATCTTTTCCTCATTAAGTGAAACATATCTACCATAAGAGTTACCATTAGCAGGATATGGCCTAGAATTATTGTAATTGTTATTTTTAACGAAATTCACACCAACATGTTCTTTTTGAGCAACCAACGAAGCTAACGGAACATTATTAGGATCAACATTAGTCCTATCATTCACAAGCATAGACATAATAGCATCAATCTTATCACTCAAGGAAGAGGTTTCTTCGACAGAATTTACCTTCTTACCTTGTGGAGCTCTTTCGTGTGCCATTCAGAGTAATTAATCATCATATTATCAAGAAGTTTTGTTGCTTCACCAAGAGTGATGGACATAAAGGTACCTCCAGCAGCTGAATCCAATAGGTTCCGCGAAGAAAAGTTCAGTCCTGCATAAAAGGTTTGGATGATCATCCAAGTAGTCAGTCCATTGGTTGGGCAATTTTTAACCAAAGATTTCATTCCTTCCCAAGCTTGTGCAACATGCTCATTATCTAATTGCTTGAAATTCATTATACTACTCCTCAAAGATATAATTTTAGCAGGGGGATAATATCTACCAATAAAAGCATCCTTGCATTTAGTCCATGAATCAATACTATTCTTAGGCAGAGATAGCAACCAATCTTTAGCTCTTCCTCTTAATGAGAAAGGAAACAATTTTAATTTTATAATGTCACCATCTACATCTTTATACTTTTGCATTTCACACAATTCAACAAAATTATTGAGATGGGCAGCAGCATCATCGAACTAACACCGAGAAAATTGCTCTCGCATAACAAGATTCGATAAAGCGAGGTTTAATTTCAAAGAATTCTGCTGTAGTAGCGAGTGGAGCAATAGGTGTGCATAAGAAATCATTATTATTTTTGGTTGTGAAGTCAGACAACTTAGTATTTTCAGGAGTGGCCATTTTAGCAGTAGTAAATAAAGCAAACTAGATAAAATAAATGCAAGTAACTAATTTTTTTGTGTTTTTGATATAGAGTGCAAGACAGCAAATAAAGTAAAGCTAGCAACTAATTTTTTTGTGTTTTGATATAATGCAGCAAACAAAGTAGTAAATAAAATAAAGCAAGACAAAAACAAAGTAAAGAGATTGGATTGTGGAGACTCCCTTGCAGCGTGTCTTGACCTCCCCGCAACGGCGCCAGAAAATATGCTTGATACGCGTACAGCACGCGTCCGTTGGGAACCCCAAGAGGAAGGTGTGATGCGTACAGCGGCAAGTTTTCCCTCAGAAAGAAACCAAGGTTTATCGAACCAGGAGGAGCCAAGAAGCACGTTGAAGGTTGATGGCGGCGGGATGTAGTGCGGCGCAACACCAGAGATTCCGGCGCCAACGTGGAACCTACACAACACAACCAAAGTACTTTGCCCCAACGAAACAGTGAGGTTGTCAATCTCACCGGCTTGCTGTAACAAAGGATTAGATGTATAGTGTGGATGATGATTGTTTGCAGAAAACAGTAAAACAAGTATTGCAGTAGATTGTATTCGATATAAAAGAATAGGACCGGGGTCCACAGTTCACTAGAGGTGTCTCTCCCATAAGATAAATAGCATGTTGGGTGAACAAATTACAGTCGGGCAATTGACAAATAGAGAGAGCATAACAATGCACATACATGATATAATGAGTATTGTGAGATTTAATTGGGCATTACGACAAAGTACATAGACCGCTATCCAGCATGCATCTATGCCTAAAAAGTCCACCTTCAGGTTATCATCCGAACCCCTTCCGAGTATTAAGTTGCAAACAACGGACAATTGCATTAAGTATGGTGCGTAATGTAATCAATAACTACATCCTCGGACATAGCATCAATGTTTTATCCCTAGTGGCAACAGCACATCCACAACCTTAGAACTTTCCGTCACCGTCCCAGATTTAATGGAGGCATGAACCCACTATCGAGCATAAATACTCCCTCTTGGAGTTAAGAGTAAAAACTTGGCCAGAGCCTCTACTAATAACGGAGAGCATGCAAGATCATAAACAACACATAGGTAATAGATTCATAATCAACATAACATAGTATTCTCTATCCATCGGATCCCGATAAACACAACATATAGAATAACAGATAGATGATCTTGATCATGTTAGGCAGCTCACAAGATCCGACAATGAAGCACATGAGGAGAAGACGACCATCTAGCTACTGCTATGGACCCATAGTCCAGGGGTGAACTACTCACTCATCACTCCGGAGGCGACCATGGCGGTGAAGAGTCCTCCGAGAGATGATTCCCCTCTCCGGCAGGGTGCCGGAGGCGATCTCCAGAATCCCCCGAGATGGGATTGGCGGCGGCGGCGTCTCAGTAAGGTTTTCCATATCGTGGCTCTCGGTACTGGGGGTTTCGCGACGAAGGCTTTATGTAGGCGGAAGGGCAACGCGGGGGGCCACACGAGGGCCCCACACACCAGGGCCGCGCGGCCAAGGGCTGGGCCGCGCCGCCCTGTTGTGGCGGCACCTCGTGGCCCCACTTCCTTTCCCCTCGGTCTTCTGGAAGCTTCGTGCAAAAATAGGACCCTGGGCGTTGATTTCGTCCAATTCCGAGAATATTTCCTTTGTAGGATTTCGAAACCAAAAACAGCAGAAAACAGACAATCGGCTCTTCGGCATCTCGTTAATAGGTTAGTGCCGGAAAATGCATAAATACGACATATAATGTGTATAAAACATGTAGATATCATCAATAATGTGGCATGGAACATAAGAAATTATCGATACGTCGGAGACGTATCATCATCCCCAAGCTTAGTTCCCGCTCGTCCCGAGTAGGTAAATGATAACAAAGATAATTTCTGGAGTGACATGCCATATAACCTTGATCATACTATTGTAAGCATATGTAATGAATGCAGCGATCAAAACAATGGTAATGACATGAGTAAACAAATGAATCATAAAGCAAAGACTTTTCATGAATAGCACTTCAAGACAAGCATCAATAAGTCTTGCATAAGAGTTAACTCATAAAGCAATAAATCAAAGTTCACTTTGAAAGATATATCAGTAGGGCGTGGGTCTATCATTGGAAGAGATAATATAGAAGAATTTTTCACTCATGTTAGTACGGTTAAAGATTTTGAAGATAGATCCTTGGTAGAACTTGCTCCTACTTATGAAATTGCTACTGCCTCTTTAGTGCACATGTTGGAAGCTAGATTTGTTAATCTTAATCCTATAATGCAACATATGTTTCTTACACTCTCTGATATGGAAGAGGGAGAGAAGAAAGATTTTGTTTTAGAAACCATTCTTAAAGAATTTGGTGATATAGGTAGAGAAGCTAGAAAAGTATTTATTCAACATAAGATGCTTGGCTTTTATACCAATTTTGCAAATACCTTGAAAAGATGGAAAAAGATAGGGTAAAGTACACTAATGAAGTCAATTGTGAAGGGGAGATTAAAGTACCAATACCTTATAAGCTCATAGGAATGCATGAGGCACTAGAAAAAAAAATTGATTGGATTGTTCCTGAAAATTTATTTGAGGAAGATAGTAAGCCTAAAAGTAATGAAAGAGGAGCCTCTGAAACTTACATCGATAAGATACAATGCATTGTTGAGAAAATTCCCAACTCCTCTGTTGATGCTTCTTCTCTTGATGTTACTTGATTTACACTTTCTGCGCCTAGCTGAAAGGCGTTAAAGAAAAGCGCTTATGGGAGACAACCCATCATTTTATTTCTGCAATTTTTGTTTTATATTTGAGTCAAGGTGCTTGTTACTACTGTAGCAATACCTTTGTATCTTTACTTTATTGCATTGTTGTGCCAAGTAAAGTCTTTGATAGTAAGGTTGATACTAGATTTGGATTTCTGCACAGAAACAGATTTCTAGCTGTCACGAATTTGAGTCGATCTCTCTGTAGGAAACTCAGAAAAATCTGCGAAAATTCATGAGTAATCCTCAAATATGTACGCAACGTTTATTCAATTTGAGCTTCTTCATCTAAGCACGTTAAGTGCCTCTAAAAAATTCGTCTTTACGGACTATTATGTTTTGACAGATTCTGCCTTTTATTTCACATTGCCTCTTTTACTGTGTTGAGTGGATTTTTTGCTCCATTAACTTTCAGTAGCCTTGGGTAATGTCCAGAAGTGTTGGGAATGATTGTGTCCTCTCTGAACATGTGAATTTTTGATTATGCACTAACCCTCTAATGAGATTGTTTTGAGTTTGGTGTGGAGGAAGTTTTCAAGGGTCAAGAGAGGAGGATGATATAATATGATCAAGAAGAGTGAAAAGTATAAGCTTGGGGATGCCCCCGTGGTTCATCCCTGCATATTTCACGAAGACTCAAGCATCTAAGCTTGGGGATGCCCAAGGCATCCCCTTCTTCATCAACAACTTATCAGGTCACCTCTAGTGAAACTATATTTTTATTCTGTCACATCTTATGTGCTTTACTTGGAGCGTCTGTATGCTTTTATTTTTTTTGTTTGAATAAATTCGGATCCTAGCATTCCTTGTGTGGGAGAAAGACACGCTCCGCTTTTTCATATTGAACACTGGTGTTCTTAGTTTTACTTTTAATGTTCATGGCGAAGGTTGAAAGTTGCTTCGTTCATTGCTATTTGGTTGGAAACATAAAATGCTTCATGTGGTAATTGGTATATGGTCTTGAATAATTTGATACTTGGCAATTGTTTTGAGCTCTCAAATAGATCATGTTTAAGTTCTTGCGTCATGTAGTTTAAACCTATTAGTGAAGAACTACCGTAGAGCTTGTTGAAATTTGGTTTGCATGATTGGTCTCTCTAAAGTCTAGATATTTTCTGGTAAAAGTGTTTGAACAGCAAGGAAGACAGTGTAGAGTCTTATAATGCTTGCAATATGTTCTTATGTAAGTTTTGCTGTACCGGTTCATACTTGTGTTTGCTTCAAACAACCTTGCTAGCCAAAGCCTTGTACAGAGAGGGAATGCTTCTCGTGCATCCAAAACCTTGAGCCAAAACTTATGCCATTTGTGTCCACCATAACTACCTATCATGTGGTATTTTTCTGCCATTCCAAAGTAAATTGCTTGCGTGCTACCTTTAAAAATTTCATTCCTTGTCTTTGCAATATATAGCTCATGGGAAAGTAGCTTAAAAAACTATTGTGGTAAAGAATATGTCGCTTATGTATCTTATTTCTTATAAGTTGCTTGTTGAGCGGTAACCATGTTTCTGGCGACGCCATCAACTGTTATACTTTTGTTGAATATCATGTGAGTTGCTATGCATGTTCGTCTTGTCTAAAGTAAGGGTGATTTGCCATGAGTTGAATGATTTTAGTATGCATATTGTTAGAGAAGAACATTGGGCGCCAACCAAAGCCATGTATCATGGTGGAAGTTTCAGCTTGGACATTAATCCTCAATCTCTTATGAGAATATTATCTGTTGTTGAATGCTTAAGCATTAAAGAGGAGTACATTATCTGTTTTCTATGTTGTCCCGGTATGGATGTCCTCAAGTTGAGATCTATCAAAATTGAGAAATCAAATGCGATCTATCTCCTTGGACCTTTGTACAGGTGACATAGAGGTACCCCTTTGTGACACTTGGTTGAAACATATGTAATGCAATGATAATACATGGAAATCCGAGCTAATTAGGACAAGGTGCGAGCACTATTGGTATTCGATGCATGAGGCTTGCAACTTATAGGATGTTTTATGCATAACAATATGAATTATTACTACCGTTGACAAAATTGTTTCCATGTTTTCAAAATAAAAAGCTCTAGCACATGAGTAATCCCTGCTTCCCTCTGCGAAGGGCCTTTCTTTTACTTTATGTTGAGTCAGTTTACCTACTTCTTTCTATCTTAGAAGCAAACACTTGTGTCAATCTGTGTGCATTGATTCTTACATACATGCTTATTTGCATTCATCATATTACTTTGTGTTGACAATTATCCATGAGATATACATGTTGAAAGTTGAAAGCAACTGCTGAAACTTAAATCTTCCTTTGTGTTTCTTCAAAACCTTCTATTAAGAATATATTGCTTTATGAGTTAACTCTTATGCAAGACTTATTGATGCTTGTCTTGAAAGTACTATTCATGAAAAGTCTTTGCTATATGATTCAGTTGTTTAGTCATTATATTTACCATTGCTTTGAATCACTTCATTCATCTCATATGCTTTACAATAGTATTGATCAAGATTCTGATAGTAGCATGTCACTTCAGAGATTATCCTTGTTATCGTTTACCTACTCGAGGGCGAGTAGGAACTAAGCTTGGGGATGCTTGATACGTCTCAAACGTATCTATAATTTCTTATGTTCCATGCTAGTTTTATGACAATACTCACATGTTTTATATACACTTTATATCATTTTGATGCATTTTCCGGCACTAACCTATTAACAAGATGCCGAAGCGACAATTCATGTTTTCTGCTATTTTTGGTTTCAGAAATCCTACACAGGAAATATTCTCGGAATTGGACGAAACAAAAGCCCACGGTCTTATTTTCCACGGAGCCTTCCAGAAGTTCGAAGAGGAGACGAAGAGGGGCGACAAGGCGGCCACACCCTAGGGGGGCGCGGCCCCACCCCTGGCCGCGCCGCCCTATGGGGTGGGCCCCTCGAGCGTCCCCCGACTCTGCCCCTTCGCCTATTTAATCTCTCCATCGCGAAAACCCTAGTACCGAGAGCCACGATACGAGAAAAGTTACTGTGACGCCGCCGCCGCCAATCCCATCTCGGGGGTTTCAGGAGATCGCCTCCGGCACCCTTCCGGAGAGGGGAATCATCACCGGAGGGCTGTACACCACCATGCCCGCCTCCGGACTGATGCGTGAGTAGTTCATCCTTGGACTATGGGTCCATAGCAGTAGCTAGATGGTTGTCTTCTCCTCTTGTTCTATCATGTTTAGATCTTGTGAGCTGCCTATCATGATCAGGATCATCTATTTGTAATGCTGTTATCACCAGATTTTGGCTAAATCAGGAGGTGGGCCGCGATCAAGATGGGCTTGGAGATTACATACAGAAGAAATACGTGAATCGGCCTTGTATGCAACGTTTGGGCTAGTTTGCCTTGTATCATGTAACATATTAGATTACGTGTCGGTTAGGAGTTAGAGTTTTACCCGTGCACGGTTAGGTGCACGCCTGAATTAGAAAGTCCCTTGGACTATAAATATGTATCTAGGGTTTATGGAATAAACAACAACCAACGTTCAACACAAACAAATCTCGGCGCATAGCCAATTCCTTCGTCTCGAGGGTTTCTCCTGGTAAGCACCATGCTGCCTAGATCGCATCTTGCGATCTAGGCAGCACAAGCCTACCCACGTTGTTTATGCGTTGCTCGTGCTGAAGCCTTTTTTATGGCGAGCAACGTAGTTATCTTAGATGTGTTAGGGTTAGCATTGTTCTTCGTATCATATGCTGTCGTAGTGCAATCCTTATACATCTAGCCGCCCTTACACCTATCTCAGGTGTAGGGGCGGCACCCCGCTTGATCATAGTTTAGTAGATCCGATCCGTTACGGTTGCTCCTTGTTCTTCAAGGATTAGTTTAACATCCGCAATAGTTAGGCCTTACAAAGGGTTGGAGGATCCAGCGGCGTGTAGGGTGTAGTTTGCTAGCCCTAGACGGGATGTTCCGGGGATCAACCTCGTGTTGGTTTTTAGGCCCTGTCTAGGATCGGCTTACGATCACCGTACGCGAGCGCGAGGCCCAATCATGAGTAGGATGATCCGATTATGCGGTGAAAACCCTAAATCGTCGTAGATCGTTTTAACTCTATCTTGATCAAGCAGGACCACCATATATTCGTGCACCTCGTACGAATCATGGGTGGATCGGCTCTTTGAGCCGATTCACGAGACAACCCGAGAGCCGATCGAGGCTCGTATTTAACGTTTACGTGTATGCCCTGCAGGAAACTAAGCGAGGAATCATCCAACACCTTCCTGACCAGGTATAGGTCAGGTGGCACGCCCTTGCGACAGCATCGGACGTGTGACCAGAAGGCTTTGCGGGCCGTCGCTCTGAGGGACTGGGGCCAGCCGCAGCCCTAGTTGTTCCCGGCTCTACGGTGTTGCCAGTCGCTGCCCGCCGGTGGGTTTCTGACCGCAACACATTCTGGCACGCCCGGTGGGACGATCGTCGACATCCACCGCATCGCCATCTACATCCGAGATGGCGGAAAGCGCTCCGGTCAAGTACGAGGATCTGCCTGACGAACTCAAGAAAAAGCATGACGAGATCAAGGCAGTCCTCGAGGCCGACCTCATCGGCTCTTTCCACAGAACCCGCTCCCATGGCCAACCAGGACACTTGTTCAATATCAACATGGTGGGACCTGGGCACCACTCGGTAAGGACGGAGATGAGGGCAGCTGCTCTCATAGCAAAGACACGAGAGGAAGCCGCTCCACGCGATCGGCTCCGCCAAGACGGCAAGCGCTACGTCACGAGAGGGAGAAGTGAAGAACATAAGATATCAGCGACCTCTCTCTGATCACCTCCTCAACAAGCATGTGAGTCGGTATGACCAACGCCGGCGATACAACGACGATGATGAAGAAGATCGTCTGGCTAGGGACGACAGGAGACGTCGTCGGCATGATCACGACGAGGAGCGATACGAGCGCCACGCCAAGGAAAAGTCGAGGGAGCAAGACGACGTGGATAGGCACTGGGACTGCCCCTTCTTCAGACACTGCTGGGATTCAGGAATGAGCCGATTGCCAACAATCGGAAACTGCCCAGAATGCAAACAGAAGAAGAAGGATGTATCTAACGTGTCTGTGTTCAAGCGTCTAGGGCCTCTCCCGCCTCGGAACAAGCATGCTGAGTCCGCTCGGGTGGAAGATCTCGAGGAACTAGAGGACGATGATGAAGAGGATAAGTATCATCGGCCAAGATGGTGCCCTGATGGGCTCAGCCGTTCCCAGAAGCGAAGGGTTCAACGTCTACGTGGGTTAGAAGAAGCCGAAAGGTTATACACGCACACGTTGAGGAAGGCGCGGCTCTGATCCGGCCGCCAAAATTCAGCGAACCCTGGACGAAGAAGGTCGGCCACAAAGAAAAGAGTGGCGCCCCAAGCAAAGGAAAGCCGATGATGAGACATCGGCTGGCACAAACATGGTCTTCATCCTTCCAACAGAGTTTAGCGCTCCAAGATTATATGAAGCACCTGTGGCACAACTGGACTGCGGCCCACGGCCGGTCATCTTTGAGAAGTCACGAGAAAGGAGTTACAGGCATCTGAAGGCCCTGTACTTGCGAGGATACATCAATGGGCAGCCTGTCAACAAGATGTTGGTGGACACCGGAGCGGCAGTCAACATTATGCCATACTCCATGCTACGTCGGTTGGGACGCTCTAGCTCAGATCTGATCAAGACCAATGTTACACTGAGCGATTTCAACGGCCAGGCATCTGACGCACAAGGTGTTCTGAATGTGGATCTGACCGTAGGAAGGAAAACCGTCCCTACGACGTTCTTTATTGTCGACAGCAAGAGCACCTATGCTGTCCTACTAGGGAGAGATTGGATCCACGCCAATCGTTGCATTCCATCCACGATGCACCAATGCCCGATACAGTGGGATGGAGATGAAGTAGAAGTCGTCCACGCAGATGATTCAGCCGAGATTTCAACAGCCGGCATGGACGTTTGGGAGACATCAGGCCAAGAGCCACTCTCGAGCATCAATTTGGACGATCGCGAGCGCATCGACGTGACAAAGAACGGGGTTAGGCTGGTTTTATCCACCGGACTGACCATGTAACAAGAGCAACATCGATGGACAAATGTGGCGAGGCTGATCCTTGTGATCGGCCCCAAAAATTTGTGGAGGACATTACACAACCTTCATCAAACAAGCAACATGGAGGCCGATTCCAGCAATCGGCCAAAATTATCGTCACCATCCATTCTGCCTGGGTTCAACGTTTGATTCAGCAGGGAATACCTAAAGAGCCGATACCATCAAGTCCCTTGAAAGAATCGGCTCGGGGGGGCACCTAGGTGGATAAACACGAGGATATGCAGTAGAAGCATCTTACAATGCCCAGCAGCCCAAGATATCCTTTAATGATGGGTATTGAAGTATGGGGGCCGATACATAAATCGGCCGTAAAAAATTAAAAAAAAAAAAAATTTAAGCACAGCCGATGCGCAGACATCGACTTAAGGATAGAAAGCCGATGCATGGCCATCGACTCAAGGGATACAACTGTTATAAGCAGGGGTTCAATGGAGCAGGAAGTGAGCCACGAAGAGAGACTCTAATGGAAGAACTCCTCGATGGAGTGGTTTGATGGCTCAGATCCTCTCTTCAAGAACCTCTAGATTCTTTTTGCGAGTATTCGAGTCCGCAGTATCAGCTGGGGCAGGTTTGAGGGATCATGACCCTGACCAATGCCAAGAGCAGCATGAACATGCAGATCAGGTTAAGGATGGGTTGCATCAAATCCGCCAAAGGAAAGGAGCCGATCTGACCAGCAAGACGAAGAGGTGGACTGAAGAAGACTCGGGGGGCAGCTCACCTTGAAGGTTCTCTGCTCTGGGAAGCCGATTTTGTTGGAATCGGATAGCTCTGAGGCCAATGGCGGCACATTGGGCTGACTCACCACTTTTCTCGCCTTAAGTGAGGCTCGGAGGGCAGTTTGTCCTGAAGGACCCTTTGCTATAGGGAGCCGATTTTGGTGAAATCGGCTGGTGCTGCATCATGACTTGGAAACCGATGGTGACACGTTTGGTCAGCCCACTGCTGTTCTCGCCTCGATGGAGGCTCGGGGGGCAACTGACTGCGTAGATATTCTGTTCTTAAGAAGCCGATTGAGATTTCATCGGATGGCCCTCCATCATAACCTTTTTAAGAGGATTGGGCAGGTTTGAAGAGTATCATTGAATATCTGAATGTCCAGAGGTATCGGCTTCAGCATCAAGTCGTTTCAGCAGCGGTTCTGGGGCTCTCGTTAAGGCGTTGATCTGCCTCGTTGTCCGCCAGAGCTCAAAGTCATCGGTCGGAAAAGGCGAAAGATAGATCGTGAAGGAGTGATGTTAACATCAGCTTTTGAGCGTTGAGCAAGTTCACGATCACTCCGACGTCAAAAGGATGAAGAATGGATCATGAGAGACCGGTGCGTTGTCATCGGCTCATTAAGCATTGGCTAAGTGACGATCGGCGGGATCGGTATGAAGGGAAATCGGCTAAATTGGCATAAAGGAAATCGGCAAAATCAAATTGGGGAATTTCTTCATTGATAAACGAGATTTCTTACATAGAAGAGCTGATTGCTCTCAAAAGGGAGTACCAAGGGGATACATTGCCCCGTCTACTACTACTGATCCTATGCTAAGGGTCCTATCTACGGGCCGTCGCTGCCCTCGTCGTCACCCTCGTCGCCGCTGTCGGCGCTACTCCCGGCGGGCTCGTCGTCGCTCGCCGTAGCGGCCGCCGGCAGGACCTTCGTTGTCCTCATCCTCCTCGTCGTCGTCGTCATCGTCGCTGTCGTAGTCACTGAGATTCCCCGGCCAGGGGCAGTGGCGCTTGGCCGGCGGCTCGTCGGAGGGGCTGTCGTCGTCGTCGTCCTCCTCCTCCTCCTCCCTCACCTCCTCGGAGGTGGTAAAGTCATCCCAGGAGAAGCGATCGTCATCGCTCTCCTCCTCCGATTCCCCGTCGGCGAGGAAGCGGAGGTCGCTCTCCCCATCCGTCGAGGACTGATCGTCCTCGGACCAGATGGAGAAGTCATGGTCGGGCTCCTCCCCGGCCTCTATGGCGCGGCGGGTGTTGGCCGCATGGACCTCTTGTGGGTCCCGTTCTGGCGTCGGCTTGTAGGAGGAAGAGGACTCCAGGGAAAGTCCCGATGAGGCGGAGGAAGAGGAAGACATGGTGCGCAGAAGGGCTTTTGGAGTGCTAATGCGGGGAAGATGAGGAGGAGAACTGTTCGGTGCGGTTAAATAAAAGAAGTGGGGATTTAATGTTCGAACAGTTTTCGAGGAGGTGGTGCCAAAAAACTGTCAAATCGTGCGGAGAAGTTGGGAAGGCAAGTTGTCATGATGGAAAATACTGCGACGGTTCTCGCTGCTGCCACGACATGACCCCTCGGAGGAAAAAACAGAGTGGTTTTGAAATTATCATTACCAAAACCAGGGGGCATGTGTTATCACCAGATTTTGGCTAAATCAGGAGGTGGGCCGCGATCAAGATGGGCTTGGAGATTACATACAGAAGAAATACGTGAATCGGCCTTGTATGCAACGTTTGGGCTAGTTTGCCCTTGTATCATGTAACATATTAGATTACGTGTCGGTTAGGAGTTAGAGTTTTACCCGTGCACGGTTAGGTACACGCCTGAATTAGAAAGTCCCTTGGACTATAAATATGTATCTAGGGTTTATGGAATAAACAACAACCAACGTTCAACACAAACAAATCTCGGCGCATCGCCAATTCCTTCGTCTCGAGGGTTTCTCCTGGTAAGCACCATGCTGTCTAGATCGCATCTTGCGATCTAGGCAGCACAAGCCTACCCACGTTGTTTATGCGTTGCTCGTGCTGAAGCCTTTTTGATGGCGAGCAACGTAGTTATCTTAGATGTGTTAGGGTTAGCATTGTTCTTCGTATCATATGCTGTCGTAGTGCAATCCTTATACATCTAGCCGCCCTTACACCTATCTCAGGTGTAGGGGCGGCACCCCGCTTGATCATAGTTTAGTAGATCCGATCCGTTACGGTTGCTCCTTGTTCTTCAAGGATTAGTTTAACATCCGCAATAGTTAGGCCTTACAAAGGGTTGGAGGATCCAGCGGCGTGTAGGGTGTAGTTTGCTAGCCCTAGACAGGATGTTCCGGGGATCAACCTCGTGTTGGTTTTTAGGCCCTGTCTAGGATCGGCTTACGATCACCGTACGCGAGCGCGAGGCCCAATCGTGAGTAGGATGATCCGATTATGCGGTGAAAACCCTAAATCGTCGTGGATCGTTTTAACTCTATCTTGATCAAGCAGGACCACCATATATTCGTGCACCTCGTACGAATCATGGGTGGATCGGCTCTTTGAGCCGATTCACAGGACAACCTGAGAGCCGATCGAGGCTCGTATTTAACGTTTACGTGTATGCCCTGCAGGAAACTAAGCGAGGCATCATCCAACACCTTCCCGACCAGGTATAGGTCAGGTGGCACGCCCTTGCGACAGCATCGGACGTGTGACCAGAAGGCTTTGCGGGCCGTCGCTCTGAGGGACTGGGGCCAGCCGCAGCCCTAGTTGTTCCCGGCTCTACGGTGTTGCCAGTCGCTGCCCGTCGGTGGGTTTCTGACCGCAACAAATGCTACATGTTGTGTTTGTTGGGATCCGATTAATATGGAATACTATGTCAAGTTGGTTATTGGTCTATCATATATGTGTTGTTTCTGATCTTGCATGCCCTCCGTTGCTAGTAGAGGCTCTGGCCAAGTTGATACTTGTGACTCCAAGAGGGAGTATTTATGCTCGATAGTGGGTTCATGCCTCCATTGAATCTGGGACAGTGACAGAAAGTTCTAAGGTTATGGATGTGCTGTTGCCACTAGGGATAAAACATCAATGCTTTGTCTAAGGATATTTGTATTGTTTACATTACGCACAATACTTTTTAGGCATAGATGCATGTTGGATAGCGGTCTATGTTCTTTGTCGTAATGCCCTAAGTAAAACTCATAGTAGTCATCATGATATGTATGTGCATTGTTATGCCCTCTCTATTTGTCAATTTCCCAACTGTAATTTGTTCACCAAACATGCTATTTATCTTATTGGAGAGACACCACTAGTGAACTGTGGACCCCGGTCCATTCTTTTACATCTGAAATACAATCTACTGCAATCATTGTTCTGTGCTGCTCTTTGCAAACAAACATCACTCTCCACACCATACGTTTGATCCTTTGTTTACAGCAAGCCGGTGAGATTGACAACCTCAATGTTAAGTTGGGGCAAAGTATTTTGATTGTGTTGTGCAGGTTCCACGTTGGCGCCGGAATCCCTGGTGTTGCGCCGCACTACACTCCTTCACCAACAACCTTCACGTGGCAATCATCTCCTACTGGTTCGATAACCTTGGTTTCTTACTGAGGGAAACTTGCTGCTGTACACATCACACCTTCCTCTTGGGGTTCCTAACGGACGTGTGCTTCACGCGTCATCAGTGGTACATTTGTATTCAAATGCAAATTACTTATATGCACACATGTAGGGGGAGTGCCTCTATCCTTTGCCAACATGACGGTTCCTTCTAGTAATATTATTGCAAATCCGTATATTGTCATCAAACACCAAAAAGGGGGAGATTGAAAGAACATCTCTCATATTATAGTTCTGAATGTTTGATGACAATATATATGATACACTAATGTGTGTTGAGATAGTGTATAATATATATGTGGTTGTATTTGAGTGGAGAAACAAGAGAAAAGGAAGGAGGGAAAAATTCACAGGCCGGATAATCCGGGGCCGGATATTTGCAGAATATCCGGGACCCGAAAAATGACTAAGGACTTTTCGGCAGAGCTCTTAGTATGCCCCTGGATCCAGGCCGGATATTTGGTCGGACATTTCCAGGAGGCCAGATAATCCGGCCCTTACTTAGGACGGATAATCCGCCCTCAAAAATCCACCAACGGCTCGATTTTGGAAGGGGGTATTTATACCCCCTTCTTCTTCCACCTCAAGCTGCTCAATCCTGCCCAAGTTCATCCACCATTAGAGCCACCTCAAGAAACACAAGAATCACAAGATCTCCTCCTCCAACCATCCAAAGCTCTTGATCTCTGGAGAATCGAAGGAGAAGACCCCGATCTACATCTTCACCGAATCGATTTGCATTTTCCCCTCATATGCTTGAGGGCCCCTTTGCTAGTGTTCCTCTTTTGGAAACCCTAGTTGTTTGTGGTTGTTGTTGTTGTTGTTGTTGTTGTTGTTGTTGTTGTTGTTGTTGTTGTTGTTGTTGTTGTTGTTGTTGTTGTTGTTGTTGTTGTTGTTGTTGTTGTTGTTGTTGTTGTTGTTGTTGTTGTTGTTGTTGTTGTTGTTGTTGTTGTTGTTGTTGTTGTTGTTGTTGTTGTTGTTGTTGTTGTTGTTGTTGTTGTTGTTGTTGTTGTTGTTGTTGTTGTTGTTGTTGTTGTTGTTGTTGTTGTTGTTGTTGTTGTTGTTGTTGTTGTTGTTGTTGTTGTTGTTGTTGTTGTTGTTGTTGTTGTTGTTGTTGTTGTTGTTGTTGTTGTTGTTGTTGTTGTTGTTGTTGTTGTTGTTGTTGTTGTTGTTGTTGTTGTTGTTGTTGTTGTTGTTGTTGTTGTTGTTGTTGTTGTTGTTGTTGTTGTTGTTGTTGTTGTTGTTGTTGTTGTTGTTGTTGTTGTTGTTGTTGTTGTTGTTGTTGTTGTTGTTGTTGTTGTTGTTGTTGTTGTTGTTGTTGTTACAGATATTGGGAGGCTCCAATTCAGTTGTGGATGTGTGCCCCAAGAACCTTGTAAAGGCCCGATTTCTGCCTCGAGAAAACCCTTAGTGGAAGTGGGCTAGGCCTTCGTGGCGTTGCTCACAGGAGAAGTGAGTGAAGCCTTCGTGGCGTTGCTCACAGGAGATCTGAGTGAAGTCTTCATGGCGTTGGTCTGGCTTTCGTAGCGATCACACTCCTCCAAACGTAGATGCACTTCCCTTCAAAAGGAAGGAACTACGGGAATCATCTCTGTGTCTCCGCGTGCTCCACTCTAGGTTACCTCTATCCTTATTAGCTTCCCTATATATTGTCTAGCTATATATTGCTTAGTAGTTGATCTTTTCATATAGGTAAATTCAGTGTCTTGCTTCTCGCATTTCCGTGTAGCCGCGAATATCAAGCATGGATTTATTTGTCAAACTGCAATTTTTCGTTGATTCTTTCCTGAGAAAGTAGCGCCATGGTAATTATCCTCACCAATCACCATAGCTGTAATTTCAGCATGTTAGAGATATGCTGATATAAACGTCCCAATCTTCGATGCTTTATATATATCACATATAAAGTATCTTCTCTTGCAAGGTGCCAGGGGATTGACTAATATAGAAATTACACTTTAAATACATTTGTTAATGCTCTTATTTTTCTCACGTTTTCACATTATTTTATATATGCGTTCATTTCCTTCTCTTATTTCCTAATAAATTTAGTTGTACGTAAGGTCATACTTCATTTTTTATTTTTCTTCTTCTTCAGTAAAGAATTAATGTTTTCATTGGCCTCATTGTAAATATGACTTTTATGAATAGTCATTGGAATTTCTATGGATCATAAAGTTCTGCTATCCTAACTTTTTTTTTCTATAGATGCAACTACTACTGGAAAGCTACAAGCAAGGACAACCTTAGTGGACTAATATGTATTTTTGATATGCTCACAACATTACGGATCTAAGTCCCTCCAACATTGGGTAATATGTATTTTTGTCACACGGATTCTATTATATATTCCGTAGTTTTTGTGCACCAACTCCGGACATAACACATTTAGTGTTGCAAATATTTGAACTCTGCTGGCACGGTAGTCTATCTGATTTTTCAAATCGTGAGTTAAAACTAGCAGGTAGCACCCCAATCATGAATGAGATAGTGAGATTTTGAAATGTTTTTTTCCAAGAGAATCTGAGAATACAACGGTACAATATACTCTCTATTTCATGTTTCTTCATTCGCGGTCAACAGAGATGTATAATATTCATTGCCATACTACAACTTTACCCAGTTATCAGGTACATCTTCAGATGATTGACGGTGGTGCAAATCTCTCTCTAGAGCATCCTGAAGACGTCCATTTTGTTTTTGACGGTGCGACGTCCATGACAATGATAATCAGCTCAGCAGAAAGTCTGCAGTGATTATTCCACAAATCGAGCGGTTATTTTCAGATCTAAATGTTATTGAGGTTCGCACGGAGAACACGCTAAGAAGGTATTTGTAGCTCAAGTATTCCATCATTATATATTTACCGTTGTTTGTGGATCGTGTTCTAGAAATTCCATGTTACTCAAAAACTATCACTGTGTTGTACCTTGGAGAATAAATCTATGATCTACTGGATATTCCAGGCACAAATATGATCAGGTAAGGCTGAATAAAAATTGTTTTTATTTTGAAATATTCAAGTATTTATACTTAAGCATATACTGCAAGGAGGCAAAATTTAAAAGCTAACAAACAGATACTTAGGTATTTAATTATTCATGTTTTTATTTAGAAATATTCAGGTATTTATAAGTTGTT
Organism: Lolium rigidum; assembly: GCF_022539505.1. Taxonomy (NCBI): domain Eukaryota; kingdom Viridiplantae; phylum Streptophyta; class Magnoliopsida; order Poales; family Poaceae; genus Lolium; species Lolium rigidum. The sequence continues at coordinate 21,724,061 of NC_061509.1, read as the reverse complement.
CAGTATCAAACATATACTCTACAATGAAATAGTATACTGGTACTCCGTCTTACATAAATTAAAAAAAAACTAACCAAGAGTTATCTATATATACATCTTAAAGGACCACTCAGTACTTGATAACACCTCTTGCAATTGCATTTTCGGACTATTAAAAAAGTTACATAATATATGCGCTCACACATGTCTTCAAAACCAGTGGACACACCAAGGCTGAGCACACCACATGCTATAACCCAAATGTTCACCCGTTATTTAAAAATGCTTAGAAAAATACATCTTTGATATATATAGTTTAATTTTTTTTAAAGATGAAGTGCTAGAGTTGCATAAGATGAATAATAAAGAAGAATATCCACATGAGATGAAATGGTACCTTTCTGATACATTAAAGTTGATGCCCTCGCATTTGCGAGGGCCACTGTGCTAGTGAACAAAATAGTAGTAGCCTATAATTTTTGTAACAACGACTGAGCAAAATAGAAGTTATGATGGCTACATCTACAGAGCAGGGAATGCAAACCAAAATGTTCAATCGCTTAAAGTTAGCAATGAACTAGAAAATAGCAAGGTGTTACGGTCATAGCTAGGAGTGAACTGAAAGAGCTTCAGACAAACAAGCATCTGAACCCAGAACATGGCGCTAAAACAAGAGACTTACATTAGGAGAAGCACTCTGTGTGAGTCACAACAGATCTTCCTGGGGTTGATAGATCCGGTGATGAAGTACACTACATGTGCTACTTGGGGTTGGAGAGACGGCCATTACACTTCATGGTTACTCATCTCATCTGCAAAAACGTAACGTCGCGTCGTTAGCACAAACAGATTCCCCCAAGATTAAACAAGAACTTGCAGGCAAGCAATAGAAAAGCGACAGTAGAAGAGTTTAGATCATGCACGGCGCTGGTGAAGCAGATCCGGTTCATGCACAGCGGTGTCGGTGAGCAAGATCCGATGCGGTGGACGACGGATCCGGTGAAGCGGCTCCGGTGGGGTGGACGATACCGCAGCTGAAGCGACTGCGATAGACTGCTGGATGAGCATATGGTTTCGAGGTTCGGCGGGGATGATCCGGTCCGGTTGATGACGGCGTCGATGAAGCGGCTCCGGCAGGCAGCCGGATGATGAGGATCGTGAGGCCTGGGGTAGACCAGGGAAGTCCGGCGGGGATATTCCGGTGCAGTGGTCGTGGAGGTGGGAGAGAGAGGGACTTGGGAAGTTCCGGTGGGTGCTCTCAGAGGAGAGACTGAGGGAAATGAATTTTTTTCGGGGAGTTTCCGGAGCTAGGGAGGTGGTGATCGAAAAAAATGACGCGTAGATCCCCCACCAACCGACTTATACATGGACATTGTTGTCATCTTTACGAGGGTAGAATGGGAAGTTAGAAGCGTGTGAAATATTTGTATTTTTCGGGCCGGAAGTTTTGCCGCTGGAATGAGATTTCGAATTTGGCTACAGTCCAAGTAATAAAAAAATATAAGACCGTACTAGTACGGCCAAGTGTCACATCAAGTCATCATCACGTTGAAAATCGGTTACCACGATCATAATCATGATGTATCTTGAAAATCAATTTTGAAAAGCCCTTCCGAAATATATCGGCATTGGTAGGAGATTTTGCAGCTTGACTGGGAATTGATTTTGAATAAGGCTATGGTCTAAGTAATTTTTTTCCTTCGAAAAGGGGATATGACTCCAGCCTCTGCATCATGGTGATGCACACGGCCTTTATTAATAATCCAGTCGCAACAAAAGTATGTTGTACATATAGTCTAAGTAATATACTCGTGATTGTAATATAATGCAAGGGGTAGACCGGAACCATATCCTCTAACGTAGAGATGACAAGTCAGGTAAGCACAGTGCTTAAGTAGTGCACAACGTAGAAGAAAATTCAGGAAACTGTAACAAATACTGTACGTATTTACTGTAGCAATCACTATATATTTTTACTGTATAAAAAATTGTATAAATATTAAAAAAAGATAGTCATAATTTTGATTGTTACTAATTATTGTAAATGCATATGGCTTACATATTTTATGGAAGTTAATTTAGATCAAATTAGACTTAATCATGTAGAGAGGTGAAGCTTACCTGACTTGTCTGTTGCACGTTAGTGGATCTGCTTCCGGGGTAGACCATGCTACTTAGACTAATCATAGCGGGAGTAACTAAGGAGTATTAACATAGAGCTACATGCATTGCCAACTAGGCAAATTGATGACATTGCATGATATTAAATGAAGAAAGAGATGGTTGTGGTAACTAGCTATGTTACCATAGCACTTTTCAAGATAGAATGAGTCTACATGCTAACTAATACACTCATGCAAGATAGTACTACATCTAAGTTTCTATGCATTATGAAGGTAGTAACATAGAGTAGTGTCATATGCATACGGAAATTCAATTTGGCTCCCAGGTGCATATGCTCCCTCTACCAAAAAATCATATTTTAAAATTTCAAAAAAATTAGCACAAAAATTAACATGTACATATTCATAATGTATGTTCGTTCATCAAGTTTCACGAAAAACCTATTATTTTTGTGATCTATGTAAAAAAGAGAACACTTATCTTGTGAAAAACATTATTTTTAGTACTGAGTTTTATCTTTTTACACACGTCACATGACAAGTCGATTTTTTATGAAACAACTTTATAAGCGCGTAGCACGAGAAGATGCACATGCGAATTTTTTGTTTCAATTTTTTTGAAATTCAAAATATGTGTAAGATGCATTTCAAAATAGAGGGAGCATATGCTCCCATGTTTCAAAACACCACTCCCGCATGCGCATGACACTACTATATGTTACTCCCCACTATGACCAGAAAGAAAGTCTTAGAGCATCTCTAGTGGCTCCTCTATATGATCCTCTAAATGTGTATAGATGACCATGAGCTGAAAAAACGCTTCCAGTGGCTCATCTAAATGGCCATCTAAATATAGAGGACCATCCATTTCCTCTACTCATCCTCCAAATTTGGAGGACGGAGCGAGGACCATCCAAAGCAAAATCCTTCCCCGCGCACACGTCCCCACACACCTCTGAGATCAAGAGGTCCACTTGACAGTGACTATATCAAAAATATAGATGGTCTACATATAGACGTTCCACTGAAAAACTTAGAACATCTAAAAGGGAATCTTTATAGATGGTCATCTATATGGAGATATAGAAGTCCTCATTTAGAGGAACCACTAGAGATGCTCTTAGTAGCTCAGTTCAGCAATTTAAGGCCAGGGGTCCCATCAAGCCATCATCATAAAATCATTTACACCCAAGTTCTCCAAAGTCCAATTCGAAAACGCGTCTGAAATATTTCGGATTCATTTTGCAGGGGGTGCCTCTTGACTGACATTTTGAACTTTGCTACAGTAGAAGCAATATAAGTACTAGAAAAATTGTAGACCGGCGTAGTGCCTCTGTTAAAGAATCCAAGGCCTACGGTCACATCAAGTCATAATAACAACCAAAATCAGTTCTCATGTACTATCTTCTAACAAAACTTAAATTCAAAAACGCGTAGCGAATATTTTGGATTTTATTGGCGGGAGATTGTAGCACTTAACAGATATTTTCAATTTAGCTGGCGCTAAAAAATACTGTAATAGAAAATTTGGTAGCTTACTGTAGTACTACCTCCTTTCAGGGATACAAGGACAGGGACCCATCAACTAAAATAATGTATGAAAATGGTCACCAATGGGCCAACTAATACTTATGCTTTTCCCATGCAGCGCAATATAAAAAAATACTATAAATCAGATTAAACCTTGATTAAATATTGGTGCATCCAATCCATTCAGTTTTCATTAAATCCACATCACCAAGGAAACAACCACCCGGTACATAACAAGTGCAGATAGAAGCACCAACAAAATAGTTCAGCATCACAAACCCTTTCACACAACCAAGGGACACCTTTGATCATCGGTGTTCACTGTGGTATTCAGCATCTCCCACACTTTCTCAGGATGTTGCCCAGGTGGGCTTGACTTGCTTCTAATACTGCAGTTATGCGGTGGATGACTACTGTTTGTGCAGCCACTATTGCTCGCTCCTCTTTGAGTTGTTCCTCCAGAACATAAAAACACAATGACATGGACCTCAACCTGCGCTTGGGCTTTGACTTGGACTTGGACCTCGAAAAATTAGTTGTGAACCCAGCATTACGCAGGAATGTGTTGTTGGCTATACCATGACATTGTAGTACCTTGGAAAATGAATTCAGACATTCTTCCTGGGTTTTTTCTGTACCATCTTTCTTTGGTTTTGCCAGCTCCACTTTCATGTCAGACTGAGGAGTTTTCAGTTGTTACACATGTGTAAGAGAAGAGATTATAATATGAAGACATGTGTATGAACTACCTCTAATAATCCTACAAACTGGCATGGCTGATTACCGCATATACATTTTAGTAAGAGCATGTTACATCATATTGACATGTCTTCTATTGCTAACACGTCATAGCAGGACTATAAAAATATGCATGGATCCATGTGTAGAATTCGTAATGTGCATGATATTGCTGAGAAGTATATAAGTGAATTGTACTAGCCCTTTCCACCAGTTCGGACATTTGGTTGTGTTGGCTAGATTCTCTCTTTCATTTCAGAATATAAGACGTCTTTTAATTTGCACGATATTTAATACATGATTTTAATTACAAGTATATGTCAAGTTACATGTATAGGATTTGTATAAATGGCACTGTTGTTGTGATTATCTTGTAAAAATACCTTTTTCATAAAGCCGAGCCTATGTCCTTATGTTAAAAAAATATCTTTTTCATATGAATTTATACAAACTAGCATGGTGGCCCTCACAAATGTGAGGGAAACATTTAGATATGTTACATATTTTGTATGATGTATCGAAACTTATATAGTATGTAATCGTTACTATATACTAATATCTAAATAATCCTATAAGAAAATCATAATACTATCAAGCATTCAGTTTTAAGATATATGTCAATGTCGATTTATGGCACATATATTCTTCTTGTGTTAACAATGTAGAATAAAAGTTGAAAACATAAGGATGGAACATTGTAGCTATTTCACATATTTTTGAACCAACCTCTTACAGAAACAAAGATATGTTTTTTCTAGAAATTTTTGCTATTAGATTCTTTGCAAGGATATTGGTTTCGAACAACATAAATTTGATGGCATTGAAATCCAAATACCGTAATACAGCAGACTTGTGTAGTGATATATCCGTTTCCTCCTTAATCTTATCAAATAATTGTTGATAATGTTCACAGATACTGGTGTAGAACTTAGATTAATGATTTCACATGAACACCGATGGATCATTATAAATAACTGTGTTCTCCTCTTTCCACCTACATGTTTAGTGGTTGTATTACTATCATATGTTTGTTGCACATTTTTCGATAAAGGAAATATATTAATATCAAAAAGATACCAATTACACCCAGCCTCTGCAACAACGCACCACCCTAATGGCACTACGGATGCACACAGCCAAAAAAGGAAAAGAAAACTAAGATACCAATTACAACAGCAATACATCCACCGCCAAGACAACACCTGAAATGCAGACTCTCCAAAAACGACGCCTCCAAGAAGGGAACAGTGCTCTAACACCGTCGTTGTCCGATCAACGATCTTAGGTTTTCACCCTGAAGATAGTCCCCGCTCTCAAAAGAATGCCTCCAACGAGGTCATTGCCAGGCACAACCAGTTAAGGCCAGACCATGGGTTTTCACCCTGAAAGGTAGGACTCTGAACTTCACCTGTGTTGTCGCCCCCACTTTCATATCGCTGCTATGAAGCCCGGAACACCGAGCAAGTCCCTCAACAGCGCAGAGACTTGAACCTCCCTTAGCTAGTCCTCCCCTCCGGCCTTCATGAACTTCTCTTCTTCCGACTTTCATCATGGATCCATAGTCACTTGATGTCAACACAGAAAAAGAGCTTCGCGCCGCTCCCTCCAGAACCAATCGGTCGGAATAAAAGCATGGGTGCGCACGACCGAATACCACCGATCCAGCAAACTCCAGGCAAAAAGCATTGTTACATTCGCCGGCGGAGCATTCCGGAACTCAACACTCCGGCCAAATCACGAGTCCAGGCCGTCGGTAGGTCTTCATCTTCACGCAAGAGAGACCCTAAGACCACCGCCTTTATTCAGGTCGGAACCCCACGTCGGCGACCATCCCGGGTTGGCCACTCCAACCCTCCACCGGCGACACCGGCGCCGGCTTCCATGCTTCTCCATCTCGCCACCGGAACACGGTGATAGATCGATAGATCCACCACCACCAACCGCAGGCCGACCCTCTCCGGCGAAGAAGAGGGCCACCTCCACCATCGTACCCAAGGCTGCCGCCCTGGGCGACCTCGTGTCGCGGGTGAAGCCCGAGATCGCCTCCACTCACCGACGAGAGGCGGAGGGGAAACTGGCGCATGCCATGGGCTTGGTGCCGCCCACCACCAGCCCCTGCCGGAGTGCTGCGGAGAGCCGATGGGAGGAGGGAGACCGCGGCGCAGGCCGCCGCCGCCCATCCCATCCGCGCCGGCCGGTCCACCAGGGGAGAGCCGACGGGAGAGGGGGGCGCAGCGCAGGCCGCCGCCGCCCATCCCATCCGCGCCTGTCGGTCCGCCATGCGTCGAGGAGGGGAGATCCGGCCGCCGTCCACCACGCATCGACGAGGAAGGGCCCCCGCCGCCGCCACGCCCCGTGGGTCTTTGCCCCGGCGGCGCTACCGGCGGCGGCGGCGGTTAGGGCTGGGAGGGTGGGGTGCGGGAGGGTGGGGTAAGGATGACTGAAATTAGATCGGGACCCCATGTTTGTTGCACATATTCTTGTTTACGTTAATTCCATCAGCCGCGTTATCATCACTGCGATGTAAAATACGCCAGCTTACATTCATTAAATAATGCAAGAAATTCTATCTAACCCATACCATCCCTTGCTTCATATATTTTACTGTACCAAGTCTCTAAAATTTCACTGCAGTTTTTGGCATCACTAAAACCACTCACTAAATACACCCCATGTTACCAATATGAATATGTGACTTTTAGTGTTCTTTGACATAGTATGATATTTTTGAAATAAACACGCAATGATGCATTCAATACATTAGGGCTCAAGCAAGACGGCATGATACCTATGAGGTAGTTGAATTTGACATGCTTTACTATATGTCTAGTTAAATAATTTTTTCTCCCTTTTATGTGAACACAGGATAATACTTTGTTTTCTCGTATTGTAATGCGCACTCTATCATTGTATATTGCAAGCTTGTTGTCATACAAATTAATCGCGAGCTTCATATATAGATCCGTTTCTCAAATTTCATACTTTATATATAAACCTACATTCGTCTTCACTAATAAACTTGCATAGTTAAGGTGAATTTTAGAAAATCACCATCACCACCACATTTATGGTTAATCTTAGTCACCATCTGCACGCAACATATATGAAGCAAGGGACGATCTCACACTGGTTTATGCGATGCATACACAATATAATTCTCCTCTACGAATCGTGTAATATCTGGCCGGTCGAATCGGGATTTCAAGGAGCAGTTTGGATACAAGTACCTGAACGTAGCTCTAATTTGATATATACTTAGATATCAAATTAAAGGCAAATTCTTTTGTTTGACATGAAGAGGGCCAAGCCCAGATTTCCGAAATATCGCGCAAGCCGCTTATTCCGATTACCACCGAAAAAAACATTTTACCGAACGAAATGTACCGGTATTTATTAAATTGCTCAAATTGAAATATTTTGGATCAATTTTGGTAAAATATATAAATTCATTTGTCAAATCTTGGGCGCTATTATGAACAGTAGTTTTGAAAACCGAATACATGTGCCTAGCGGAATTGTTTTTCAAGCGAGAACAAAACCCTTTGTTAGGTTGAGCTGTTAGTTTTTCGTCATTTTTTCACGATTATATGATGATTATATAGGATTTTTATTTTATTTTTTTCAAACAGAATCATGTCGTTATTGCACCTAGTTTCTCATTAAACTATGTACGTTTTTATTGGACATGTTTTTTTAAGAGATAAAATTTATCAGCATATATAGTTAGCTCTGCTTAAGATTTGATTTATAAAATTTACCCACACAATTCCCTTTCATAGTGTTAGTTAAGATCTCCATCAACTGTACTTCAAAGTGGGAAAAAAAGAACTATGTGGTTGCCCGTTTAGAAAAAGACACGGTTCAAAGACAACAAAAAAACGCCACCTTTAAATAAAAGGACATGACCTATGTCCGTTAAATAAAAGACACTAGCTATTTCCATTTACGAAAAGGATTATTTGAAAGGGAATAAAAACTACACACTAGCTAGATATAGGAAGAGAGCTATATACACATGCTAGCTAAAAAATTTAAAAAAATTACGCAGAGCTATAGAATTTAGTATACCCATCGATGTATATACATGATTATATACAAAATAACATAACGCTGCTGGATTTTCTAATTTGAGTAGCATGCATGTGAGGATGGTTGCATGGAGCTGCTCGAGGCATGTGCTCACATATTAGACTATTTCTATACCTTTATGGTGGCACAAAAGCAAGGTTTTATTTTCTCGACCAGTATTTTCGGTACCTCACCAGAAATGCACAAAATAATCAATATTCGGGAATGCAAAAAATGATAAATATGAATAGATTTGCAAAAAAATAGATATGCAAATTCGCACAAAGATTGATCAAGCGGGCGGAAGGTTAGTCCAGTTCGTGTCATCGAAACTCCATGCCTAATACTACAATAGGTTAGGGAGAAAAAGTAGCTCATATCATTAAATTTCCGCAAATATGTTTCAACTTATCAGTAGATAGGTTAAAGTTACACCTTTGAGAATATATCCATATCTAAACTATGTGTAATTTTGAATCAAGAAAATTAACCAAAGGAAGAAATATGGATACGACTAGATAGTTTTTATAAGTTTTGGCACAATAAAGATGATACCCTCGCATTGATTTGGACAACAGAAATAACAAAAATGCTTATCATGTTGTTTTCCTACCCGTCTATTAGGCCTTCACATACCTTAAAAAACTTTAATAATTGATTTGGTCAACAAAATAAACTGACACAGAGTTAGTGTTAATCATAAAATGTGTGTGACCATATAAGACCATATTAGTTGTAATCTAATAATATTTGTATCGATGGAGTCATACATATATTTTCAAGACATTATCTAGATGTCGCCCTCGCATTTGCGAGGGATGAAAGGCAAAATATCCAGCTAACTCGCAACTCATTGAGGAGATCTATAAGTACAACTGTATTGCCCACATCCAACTTCATCACACCGTATGGTGAGGCTTGAACATCATCTCTATCAAACAGGTCTTCTAGCAGCTATATTTTGTATCGTGAAGGGCTGTTGGCACCTGAGAACAGATGCCAAGTTGCCAGCCACCGACCGAAATCAACCAAATCAGAAACAGTCACGAGGCAAAGAGCCTTGGAGCCACGTCCTGCTGGTCGTTCGGGAGGGTATAGAGGCCGAATCATCAGCAATAGTGGAGAGATCAAAGCACAACTATACGCAGGATTTTGATGTTCCCTCAATCTTTTTATAACTAGATGATACCCCGTGCGTTGCTGCGAGAAATCACGTTAATACCTATTGCTAAAACCCTTATATTATTGCAAGGATTAACAAAAATATCCTATTTGATCTGAGAAATAACATAGAAATGAAAATGCAAAGTACATCTAATATCTAAAGGTACTACTGTCAGATTCTTTTTCTGCCGGGAACACCAATGTTTGAGATATGTTGTTTACTCTTGAGATGTGAATATACATATAAACTAAAGTGAGTATACAATGTTTTACAACGATCGTCGACGAAGTTGACATATATGGTCCACCGGTTGATTAGTTAATATCTTTCATTGCCCCATTTTCCGCCCCGCTCCTTGTGTAATTCCGTGATGTGCTTTTCTCAAGCATGGCTGATAAAAAAAAATACCTACGAAAACAAATTGATTGTGAATTAACTTTACCAATAGACTGTCAAATACACTACGGATTACCCTTTTCTTTTGGCTTATCTGTTCGTAGTCTGTTTCATATTTTGTAAGGTTAAATCGTGTTAGACCAGATTGTTAGACCAGGCTACCTATTGTTTTATGGACCGGACTGCCCAGTTACGTGACAAAGGCCATGTCAAATCAGAGTGCACTTTTACGTAACTTTAATTTTTTGTTAAATCTTAGCCACATATTTTAGATCTAACAATCATAATAATCTTAATGATGTGGCTTAACGTGGTGTCTCTATTAAAACATCCTTATTTTGCTTTTAGTATATAATAGATAATAGATTTTCGTATGTCAGGTAGCTTTTTTCCGTCTTTGATTGCAAAAATAATTTTTCTTCTATTGGTAAAAGGAAAGGCCAGAATACAGCTAGGCTCTGGATGCAATGCAATGTGAGTGTGTTTTCTACTGGTTCTAAATGTATGTACTGTACATGTTTCACTTCCTGAATTATCTTGAAAAATATTACTTTTATGACAATCGTGGAGTACTTTATTTGGCCAATATTCCCGAGTGCAATCACTGAGCACTATGATCATTTTGCACTCAATATTTTCATGCCAAAAGTGCAATGTATATTACTCCCCGATTGCAATCGGAGGGGGTAAGCCAAACAAATATATTACTTTAGGCACTTAATATTTTCATGTTACGTTGCCTAGAATAAATGCAAGCCAAACAAATGTATTATATATATTAAAATAGCGAAACTTATTATGCATTGGACTGGGTAATTTATTTCCGTTTCTATGCTTAATATAGAGGTGGCGGATTTTTCAATGACCGAGTAACAAGTTAGATACGAGAAGATGTGTTACTTATATTAGTATTAGGTAAGACTTTTGTTTCAATTTTTGTGTAGTGGGACATCTTTGAGAATTGAAATCTAAGTGAAAATAAAAACATCTAAAACGATGGTACAACCAAAATCTAGGTATATTTCAAACATTAGATGTTTTGTTTATTTTAATCCCGTTGCAACGCACGGGCACTTCTGCTAGTATTACTAATGTACTGATTTGTCTAAAGTGATCTAAGCTGGCGCGTTGAAAAATAGATCTAAGTGTGTCTGTGGTTGCCAGAGCTTAGGGTGTATTCGAAGGACGAGAGTAACATTATCTCAAAATTTGAACGTGATACCAATACGATTACGTATCAACAGGCTAGCGTTGAGTGTTCCCTAGGGATCAAAATGTGCAATCCCCTGCATGGAGAGGGCGACATGTGTCCTCCTCCAATGGTCAAAACGAGTGAAATCACATGCTGACCAAGCCCCAGATCTACCTGCAGTGATGAGGCTCCCCTAGAAGCACCTCCCCTAAGTACGCATAGCATCTACCCTCCCCTGGATGTATAACATTTCTCCTGTTGGAAGCACCTCGCTCGTAGCAGCACCGCCACCACATAGCAGCACCATCACCATCGCGAAAGAATATGCCATCGTTTTTTTGCTTGCAGATCTGGTGTCGGACGCATGCAGCTCTGATGATGGCCGTTTGCAGTACCGCCCGTTCCTTCTCAGCTCCGCCACCTGCCGTTGGTAGCATCGTCCTGAGCCAGAACAGTGGTGATGCATGGCCATGGCGGTGCGAAGCTAGCGCGACGGAGAAGCATATGAAGGAGAAAGAATGTTGTACAAATTACCAAACCTACCAATTATGCCTGCAAGGGATGTTATATCATATCAGACGTGAGAACAATATTGGATTAGTGAACAGAGAGTTTTATTCGATTGTGCAAAGATACACCAACACATTTACCCGAAAACATAGATACTGGACGACCACAACAACAACGGTGTGTTTTTGTTGGCGTCCAACATGGACAACATACGCGTGTGCATGTACAAGCACGACAACGGTTGTGCTCATATCATCTGAGCTTTTATTTTTCCAGGACGGAACGTCTCATATTATTACGAGCTTGAGAGATCGATCAGTGTTTCTTGCAGGGTGGCGGGCAGGGCACGAAGCCGGCGGCTTGTGCATCAGCGCACCTGTACTTCTTCACGGGGTGCTCCTGCACCACAACGCAGTTCCCGCACTTTGGATGGCACTTGTCCATGGTGTCGTCACAGACCAAAGCCCCCGAGAAGGAATTGCAGTTGTCGCAGCACTTCGGAACATACCCATCGGCTTCACATGAACACGCATTAATTGCAACCAAATTACATCAGTTAATCACTAGACTAATTCTAGGCACAATCGAACATTTTTCAGCAAAAGATAAAATCGCATCTTACCGTTCACCACTGCTACGATTCCCATGACTAGGATGGCCTGGAGAACAAGGACCACCACAAGCGTGTTGTTCTTCATTGTTGCTTTTGAACTTCACGTCCAAACCTCTCGCCTTGTCCCGGCTGCTTGTCGAGTGCTTTATGTGTTATAGTTGTTTCTGCCAATGCTACAAGCAACTCTATATGTAGATGTACATTTTGAAACCTGACAACTTGATGTGTCATCCATCAATTATTATTGCGGCGGGTAGGTGGAGGATGGATAAAACTTGTCTCTTGTTTGGGTCATGGCTAGCTTGGACTTGTTTCCTTTTTCATGAAAGACGGCTTGGACTCACATGGACAGCACATCGCCTAGCCTATTTTCTCATGATAGGAAAATACAATTTATCCCAACGAATCGGTATGTCAAGGTTGTATGTGCCGCCTACGGTATGAGTACATATTTTAAACTCTGCACCAGACGATACCGTCATGTCAAGTCAGCAGGCCTCTTGGCTTTTCTCCGGCTTGGAAGGCGGCTACAAGACTTGGAACGAGCCCACTTCTGACCTCGATCCATGCCAAGCATTTTTTCACAAACTTTGTCACATGCAAAGATTTTAACAAAGTGGAATCGGTGCCTTTTCTCCAGCATCAAAGTTAGGCTACATGTGTCTCTCCTCTTCATCCTTCACTTTGATATGGCGCAAGAAAATAGACCGTTCTCGGCGAGGGAGAGGGGCATGAGGGCTCGTTTAAAAAGGAAGGTTATTGTGGTTGCCTTTCTAAAATGGGCTAGGAAAAGCAAAATGCTCCCATAGAAAAATCTCAAGGAAGGGGATGCAAACACAAAGGCTTTTCACATAACGTGAACTCGGAGAGAAGGAAAAAAACAACATTCACCGCCTTAAGCATCAACCATGCGGAAAATGAAGAGATTATCCATGCCTAGTTTAGCTCGATCATTCTCCTTGGAGGTGCTAAAAGCCATGCCTTTAATTGTGACGAACTCCATTTTGAAGATCCAGATTTGCAAGAGCTTGGAGATCCTTTCACCGAAGAGGAGGCCTGAAATGCAGTAAATCAAATGCCAAGTGACAACCCCCCACCCACACACACACACGCGGTTTAGATGGTATTTTTTAAATAAATGTTGGGCTATTATCAAGTAATAAAAGGAGTGGTCGAGGAGGTCTCCGACTACAGGAAAATTAGACTCATCTAAGCGATCGCTAAAATAATCTCGAGGATGCTAGTTCATATGCTTGAACCTCTCATGAATGGCCTTGTTTCTGACACACAAAGCGTATTCATCAAGAAAAGAAGCATTCACAAGAACTTTCGTTACATCAAAAATCTTGCCAAAAGGATTCGCAGAGGGGAAATTCCGACGCTCCTATTCAAGCTTAACATCCGTAAAGTGTCTGACTACATTATATGGGACTTCATTCTTGAGCTCCTTCAACACTGTGGGTTCCCTAGGTGGTTTCGGAATTGGATTACCATCTTTCTATCCCCGACATCTTAACAAGTACTCTTAAATGGCATAGTCGGGCTTCCTACCATGCATGGGTGTGGGCTTCACCAAGGCGACCCCTATCACCTCTACTCTTTGTGATCACAATACATTTTCTTAATAAAATCTGTGAGTATGTAATGCGCTTAGGCCTTCTTCATCAGCTCCGTGGGAGGGGATCAATCTAAAGACATATCTTTATGCGGTTAACGCGCCAGTGTTTGTGGCTCCTATAAAGGAAAATATTCAAAACTTGGCCACTATTCTTGATTGATTTGGGTAGTCTCTGGCCTTTGCAAAAAATTCGAAGGAGCATTGTTTCTTCCAATTAGATGTGGGGAAATAAACCTGATGACATCCTAGAAGGAATTTGGGTGACTAGAACTTCATTCCCCTTGAAATATCTTGGGCTACCCCTTTTAGTTTGGCAACAAAAGATAGTGTAATTTCAACATCTAGAAGACTTATGTCTCGAAAATCTTGCTACATGGAATGGAAAATATGACACCAAGACCGGACACACCGCCCTTGTTAATTCGGTTATAACCTCGCATGACACATACTACTTGACGCTACTGGTGGATCCCCGGGAACATTAAAGTTCATTAATAAAATCGAGGGAGATTTTTTTGGGTTGGCTAATGATACCACTACTCGCTCAAAATACAAATTTAATTGGGAGACAGTATGCCGTCCAAAAAAATCTTGGTGGTCTAGGTGTGATACATGTATAGAAGTTTGCTGCGGTGATTTTCCTACAATTGCCATGCATGGCTCGAGTGGACGGACTCCACCAAAATTTGGTGGACTCCGGTAACCCTTGTTCCGAGGACATTTCCTATGCCACCACCGATATCACAGATGGAAATGGGCGGAAGACGCCTTTTGGAAGGCCCCTTGGCTTCGTTGCCGAAAGCCTAAAGATATTGCACCCCTCATCTATGCAATATCAAAGAGGAAATCTTGGAATTTTTTCCAATCCACGAGAGACAACAATCGTGTTGGAAAAGTGGTGTTGGGAGAAAAAAATTGTTGGCGCATTTCTCTTAATTTGTTGAGCTTTGGCTTAACCTTCAAGATGTGGAACTTGATCAAAATGTTGATGACGAGATATGTTGGAAGCTCCCAGCCAATCGGCAATATTCGTCCAAGTCCACTTAGGAAGTGAAATTCCTAGATTCTATCTCCTCAGACAAGTACAAGTCGGTGTGTGGCAAGCTTGGGCACCCCCTAATGCAAACACAAATTGCGTGGATCCTCACAAAAACTAGAGTTTGGATAGCGGACCAACTACGAAAGGGTGGTTGGCCTAATTGCGGGTTGTGTCCCTTTCGCAAGGAAGCACCGGAATCGGCTTGTCATCTTTTGGTAAATTGTAGGTTCACCAAACGCATTTGGCAAGGCATCAAATCATGGATCGGCATCCCTGATATCCATCCTAACCAATGGACGGGTCTCTCAATCAAGTGATGACAGATGGTTCATTTTCCAACGGCAAGGCCATTGCTTCCCCTCACATCGCTAGTCACATGGGAAATTTGGAATGAGCGCCAACACAAGTTTTCAACAACAAACATGTGCCTTAAATTGTTGTTTTAGAGAAAGTTAAGCAGGAATCCAATTTTAGCTGTCTGCGGGCGCAAAGTGTTTGGGTGAATTAATGATGGGAGACTAATTCCTTGTATTTCATTTTGGTCTGGACTATCATGTTAAAACACTTATTCTTAATTAATAGATTGGAGCAAGACTTTGCCCTAGTGTATCCTCTCACTGAGCATTTGCGTGCAACCGGTACACTTCACAACAAATATCAATGATAACGATTTACAAAATTATGAAGATAATTATGTACATTGCCACAATATACAATCAAGGTAGTCAGAGTCGGGATTCGGAGTCGGATCGATTTTCGTCAGGCATAATCGAGTCGTAGTATCGAATCGTAGAATCTGGGATCCTACCATACTTACTCAGAGAAGATATTTTTATCACACAGAAAGTTTGTGTAATAGTATAATGGATATAAATATTATAATATATTAAGTTTCTAACAATAATGTTCTATCAATAGATCATTTGAGATTTTGTAGGTAATTAAATGGTAGTAAAGCAAGTGAAAAGTGCTTGGGATGTTTAAGCAGTATCCTTGTATGGTTTTGCGAATGGGAAAAATAATAAGTTAGTAGAATCAGAAAAATTCATAAAAGGGATCGAGATTCTACATTATTATAAAGGATTCTATGATTCGGATTGGGACTCAACATGGATTCTACGCAATTGGGATTCATAGTGGGATTTGAATCGATACATCGTCAAATCGTAGGATTCCGGTAGTATGATTGGGATTCTGACTACCTTGTATACAATCATGTCGAAGTGTTATCACACCCAGAGAAACACACCTCGAGAAATAAGAAGGGCATATTATGTTGTGAATAATAGTTATTTTGAGCTAGACCATGAATTGAGCCCATTAGTAATGTCATAGCTCAATTTGCTATTTTCAAGTATCGAGCTATGAGTTAAATATGTAACTGAAATAATCTCAGCTCTTAGTGATGTTGATAAGTATGTTTGGTTGCTTTTTCCTATAATAGAGGTGTCACTACTCTTGTCGGCGCCTTGTGCATAACCTTGGTATTGCAAGTCAAAATTATGAGAGTACTTTCTCTGTCTCAAAATATATATCTTACTTTTGCCTAGATATAATTGTACCTCTAAGGTGTCTCAGTTTTATCTAAATATAGATGTACCTGTAGTTTTATCTTAATCTATAAATCTATAAACAGTATTAATGCTGTTACAATCCCTGGCTTGTGAGCGTTTTGACGGTGCGCACATCGCGTGTGGGCCATCTGGCTATCGCTGACAGGTGGGCTCACGATCAGTCTTTCTGCCCTCACGCGTTTGCCTTTCGCCCCTTCCTGTCTCTCCCCTCCCTCGCTCGCACGCCGCAGATTCTAACAAAAAAAAAAAAACCCAGCGGCGCTAGGGGCCTAGGGTTAGCGCAGCCACGCCACCGGGCTCCGCCGAAGTCGCCTGCCTCCTCGCCGCTGGCTTCAGCCTTCTCCATCCTCAGCTGATGCCGCCCGCCTCTTCTCCGGCTCCGTCCTCTATTGATGCCGCTCGCATCCTCTCCGGCTCCGTCCTCCGCTGATGCCACCGACCTCCTCTCCGGCTCTGTCCTTCTCTGACCATTCTCCCTCACTGTGTAGATGCTGGGGATGGTGTGCCGTGAGATCAGGAGAGGGCACGCCGTCCACGTCGACGATCTCGCCCTCAAGCTGGCCAGCGACGTCATCGGGCAGGCGGACTTCAGCCTCGAATTCTCCCTCTCAGCGCCATCGTGCAGTTATGATTCATGTGTTCTTTTCGTCTTCCCCATGCCGTTTTCATGGTTGTTGGTCGGGATATGCCCTTTCCTTTAATTCTGGTTGATTGCGTTGGTTTTCTGGTAGTATGAATTTTCTCTTTCAATTCGGTTAATTACGTGAGTTTAATTTTGGGTCTTCTGGCTACTCTTATACAGAATTTTCCTCGTGGATGCAGGTCTACCAATTCCTCTTTACTTCCAATAATTTGTTATGGGTGTCCAATTTCTCTAGAAAGTGAAGATTTAGTGGAGCAGATTTGCAATGGCACTTTCAATTAGATAAGATGGTTGCTGTCTTCGGGGGACTATGACGGACTCCTCTTGACAATCATGTGGTCCACAGGGTCATCAACACAGTACTATGCATTACAATAGAGCGGAGTGGAGGGGTTTTGTCCACTATGGCAGCTCGGCTGGTTCCTGCCCGTGGAACTGATGTGCTTTTTCGGTGCCTTTGTTGTGCTCTAGGCCGCTGTCAGCTTCGATGCGGCCGATGCGACGCCCGTGGTCATGGTTGGCTCCATCAAGTGCTTGGATTGCTCCCCCGACGACGCCAATGCTGAGGATGCCTTCAAAGGTACGTGCAATTGCTCCTTTACATCTAGGTGTAGCCATGTAAACTCTGGTCTTCTCACAAAACAACAATTTTTGTCTAATTTGATACATGATTTTCTTAAGTGGTAGTTTAATTAGTTCAAAAAACTCACTAGGAATTTTAATTCTCAAATCATTTAAACTGTAACTACATATCCTATAAGATCTAGATGTAGAGAAGTATTTATGCCCATAATAAAATAGTGTGGTTGGTAATTTATAAGACTCACCATAGAAACATGTAGGTAGAAAACACAACATCTATGATTGCGTCAGCATGCATAGCCACATCAAGGAGTGGGGGCCATGGGAGGATGAATTAGCATGAACCAACACACTGTTTCAGAAAAAGAGTACTGCCAATTCCTGCACTTCAGTTTCAGCCATCTAAATTCTGTAGGCACCAGAAACCGGAATGCAAGAAGAGACATGAAATTTGATGGCTTGCATCGACGGGAGACCATTGCTGCACTACATGTACTCTCATTGGATTATACTTCTGCCTGTCTTCTGCATTGAATGTTTGCTAATTTCATCTATGCGGATGTACTGAGCTTTGAGTTATTGGGTTTGATCTCCTTATTATCTTCTTGGAGTTTTTTTAGCTTTTGTCCATATGAAATAAAATGCTTTAGTCTTGCGTCAGCCATCTACTTGCTTAAATTAGAAAAAATAGGAGTGCAGTCTAAATGCTAAGAAAATGCATGTTATGCTATCAAGGATTCCGTCTTCTACAATTGCGTAATTTTAGATTCCGTCGTCTACAGAAAATCTTTACAATAGTCTGATAGAAAAGACTAACACAATTTGTTTTCACATGAGCATGGTGTAATGAACCAACCAAACCATTGGTACTTGCATAGAAAGTTATCTCATGTTCCACACGCTTAAACTCTCTTCACCTTGGTGACCTTCAGGCTGAGTGGTCAATCAACAACTCTTTAATTCCATTGATTAATTAAACCACAAAGTTCAGATCTATCTCTTCCTTTGGCATTCACAGCCTGTACAACGACTGCAAAATCACTCTCAAAATTAACTAGGCCATGACACTAGAAGCAGCAAGGTCGACGGCTTATTTCAGAGCACAAAGTTCAGCTTTAAGAGCACGAAGTTCAGCTTTCAGAGCACTCACAGTGAGATCAAGATATAGATATTGTCATCTCTTCTCGGCTTTTTCTTTCTTTCTCATATTAATTCCTCCAAATGGTCACTAGATATTGTCTTTTTTATTTATTTATGTTGTTTGATGAAATAAGATGCTAAAATATTTGTCCTGAACTTCATATGTGGAAATAAAGCACTTGGCCCATAGCAAGGTGTAATGTTGTTTGGACCACCGTTAATTTGTTACTGTTCTCACCAAAATGTCATGTTTTGTAGTTTCTTTGGAGGAGTCCTGTTTTAATTTGATACTGATGCACTTCTTAATATGACCAGAATGTCATGTTCTGTAGCTTCTTCAGAGGAGTCCTGTTTTTTTTTTCATTCCCCTTAGATATTGATGCAATTTTTATTTGTGATTGTTAAACAACTGAAAATTCTTGACTTATTGTCCATTTGTTCTCTTACAGTTGCAAATAACTTAAAAAGAGAGTTGCCTTCAACCTTTTGCAGGCTCACAAATATGGCAGATTATATTCATTCATGTTTTTTTGTGAGAATTTTTTTCATTCATGTTTGATTAGCAAATTTCTTGCTTCAGTGGCATGTCATGAAGAACTAGATAATGTACTCTTATCATTGATTGATTATTATTGCTATATTATATATGTGTCTTCTGAATTACATAGAGGTGAAAGAGAGAATGCATAATGATTGATGCTCCTTTCCTTTGTATCGATATTTCCTATATGTACTATCATCTTTCACTGCGGGTATGCTATTCTGAGTGCCATTAGGAGTAACAAAGATTATTATAGTATTAGAGCAGTCAGGAGGATTGTGACACTTACGCTCATTCAAAGTTTAAGTGTGGTAAAAAAATGTTGTAATTTCTTCTATTTTTCGGTAGGATATTTCACATCAACATGGATAATAACAACAGTTGTTCATCTAACTTTCTCGAATAAATTTATGCTTGGAGCAGGTAGGAGGCGATGCATCTGAAGTCGTGTGTGTACATCGTGTCTTGGTGTGATGGAGGAGGCGTTGGTGCTCTGCAGATTTTGTTTCAGGTTGGTTGTACCTCCTCTAATACGTCTAGGCGTTGGTTATACCTCCTCTAATAAATAGATCTGCTCTCATCTTTCTTTAAGGCTGTAGGTTTCAGTATGCATACTGCCACTTGAGAAGAACTGCTTCCGAGTGTAGTCAGAAGATTAGGATTGAAAGTAAATCTCATGCCGTTTGGTTGTATGGGGCTGGTATGTCGAGATTGATTAGTGTCCGTCAACTCTCATCACGATCGATACACAGGCAAGCAATCTGTTGTCATCTCTTTTCTGCAGTAGAAATACATCCACGGTCTGTTTGATGATTGTTTACTTGCATCAGGTGCTGGGTCTGCCACTATATCATTTTGGTGGCTTTTCTTTGAAGATCAATCAGGTGAACTAGGAGCCCCTCCGGATTTCGTAAAAGGGTTACCCTTCGTAAAATGGCTGGTGACAGAACAGGCAGCGTATTACTTACCTCTATATGATTGTAACAAATGATTTGATATACCATCTGGGATGTGAGCTCCCTTTCTTCGCCTTGGAATCACTAAACGGGACGATGACTGCCGCCGTGCCAGCCTTCTTAGTTGTAATCAAAGAAGATAATTATTTCTCACAAAGCACAAAGTGTATAAGGTTTCACTACCAATGGTGTTGTTCCATGTGGTCTACAGCTCTGCAATGTGAATGATGGGTATCATATTTATATTTTACACACTGGCGAGTCCCTTTTCTGTATAAGCCAAATTACATGATGCTAATCGTTCTAGAGTCTACTATTTTTACAATGTTATTATGTCAGTTATGAACTAAAACCTGGTCCTTCAAAACTTAAAAAAGGTTTAGATGTTGAATTCAATATGCTAAATCGCTTGTTCTATGTAGTATTCGCAAGCTATTGCTGGTTGCTTTTTTGCAGAGAACTTTAGTAGTCTTTCTTTCCACCTTCACCAGTGGTGTATTCTGTCATGTTCTCCTTTTTTTCAAATGAGATGCCAAATAGATCATATTTGCATGGTTAATTCTTCAGTGGTCGTGATAATGGTTTTACATTACAAAAGATGGTCAGGTAGTTAGAAAGTTTGCTACACGTTTGATGATTTGTTTTAATAATAATAACGCAGAGACTTCCTTCAAACTTTTTGCTGACATTTAATTTGCAAGACTTACAACTTGATTGTAATTTTCAGGACTACTACAGTTCAGTAGTACACAATCATTCTTATTGCTGGATGATTTATTAGAACTGGGTGCAGAAACCTTTGTGTGTGTGGGGCGGGGTGGGAGTTGAAGCCTTGAGATGTTTATCGTTGAATGAGGCATCTGATAGGAATGGTAAACTTACAAACGGAGTGTTTTGTCTTCGTCAAAATTAAGTTCTTTGTCTCCATGCCTTTTATGGAAAAAATTCCCACCAGCAATATAAATCTCATGCTATCATAATTTATTTCTATTGTTTTTCAATGCGTGTTTATAAAGAATTAATAGCCAAATCAAATTATGTACCAAAAATAATCCATATTCCTCTAAAAGGAGAAAACATCATCTATTTGTTTTGCAAGTGAAAGAATACCACTAAATGGACATAGTTTTTTTGCAAATAATTGAACTCAAAGCTCAATACTAGCATCCCCAAATTACGGTGTTGTACAACGCATGGACACCTTACTATCTTGCTAAAATGTTTACTCATCTTTTCTTAAAAGACCATGAGAATGTAATTTCTTAACCTCTATTAATTAAATATGATTGTAAGTTCAAAATAACATGTTTGCTGAATGCTATGTGGTTAGCAATAGGTGTGGCCATCTTTGGCCGTGATGGATGCGAGAGACTTGAGGTACATTCACCAAGTCATCTCTTGAGAACAATGGGCTCTAGGCACTAGAGCATAGATTAGGTTTACTCTTTCTTTACCAATGAGGATGAGGCTGTTACCATAGCTGACTTTTTTTTTTTTGCGAAAGGGATGATATATTAATTCTCCGAACTTACAGAAAGGTCCAGAAACAAAGGAAAAATTACAAGGAAGGCCTCTGGATCCCGACGATGACGATGAGCCGGAGCTGACGATGGCGCGCCGCTGCTGAAGCTTCCCAAACATTGGATCGCCGGAGCCCACCACACCGCAGACGGGAAGTCACCGAGCACCGCCTCCGAAGAGACTACTGCCGGGAACGTCGGCGCCGCCGCGAAGAACCTCTGTATCATCCTCTTATTGAACTGCATCCAGATCCACCGCATACCTAGATCTGGCCGTGGTGCAGGGAAAGTCGCACGCAGGTCGGTGAAGCCCCAGAGAACTCCATCGCCGGAGGGGATCTGCGCGGACAACGGACGAACCAACAGCACCTCCGCCTCCGAAGAGACCGCCGGCCGGACACCTGCCAAGCCCTACCATGAATACACGCCGTGAGACGGGCTTCCCCACCCTCCCGCCGCCGGAGCAGCCGACGGAGGGGAGGGAACCCACGCCTCACCGGCGGAAGAGGTGGACCGGCGGTGGACTCTCAAAATCGTCTCTCAGATCTGTATCGGGGAGAGGAAAGGGAGGGCGACGCTTCTGTGTTACCATAGCTGACTTGAAGAAGGCAAAGTCACCTTTATATAGTGCAATCAAATCTTTTTCCATACATAAAGCCATGCATGTAGCAACCAAAACGCCACATCCATACTACTCTCAGGCCCCAACGGTCACGCACGTAACACGTTCACATACTGAAACGACCGGCCTGCCCATGACATCTCCCGCACAGGTCTTGGAGCCCAAACATATTACACCACCCACCATTTTGCAATTACATGCCCCGTTAAATTGCACTACTAACAAATGTTACAGACAGATGCAACCGCCGATAAATGTGTCACCATACCCGTGTCATGCGGCAACGCCTGGTAGGCGGCGCGGCGAAGCGCGCATATCCATCTAGTATAGATGTATCTCTAACTAAAATGCATCCAGATACGTTTATATCTAGTTAAAAGTAAGACACTGATTTTTAGACAGAGTAGTGCTCAGAGTAAGTACAATAAGTCATAGTCAGCCAGAAATTCAATTCAACACATGGGAGCATATGCTCCTGCCACCGGAAAACATTTTAAAATGTAAAAAATAAATCCGAACAACAAATTTCTCGCTTTCGTATCGATATTTTACGTACGCATATCAAGTTTTGCGAAAAACCGATTTTTTTGTGAATTGTGTGAAAAAGACAAACAAAATGTCTCTTGCACAACTTTTTTTTACAGTAAAATTTGTCTTTTTTACGGATGACACTCAAAATGTTGGTTTTCTGTGGAAACACTTTGTGAACTTGTAGAATTTTGAGATATACCCACTAAATTTTGTGTTTGAAATTTTCAACATTTTGAAAGTGTATTTAAAACACCACTTCCTTTTAGCTAGCTATAAGGATTAAAATAATATATTATTGCTTAGTTGGAGGAGAGAGAGATGAGAAGAGAGAAGTGGAGTGAACTCTTATGCAAGAGCAATCTCTAGCACGTGCTTCTAGGTACTATTTTAGTATGTGAGAGTGAATGGTGGACCATGCACTAATAGAGTAGTATAAATTTATAGCTCAGTATTATACATGTTCGCTCTAGAATGACTATAAATGATATGGAACTTAGCTTATAGCTCTACTAATGAACTTGCTGTCAGAAGGTCCTGCAGTTGTGTAGCACTTCACGAATTTTGCTGCAAGGACGCGTGCAATCAAGTTAATTTTAGTAACCAACTACAAGGCAGCATCTTCCGAGTAATTGGCATATTAAAATATAATATTTTAGTTGGCTAAAGTATCCTACCAAAACATTTTACTCCCGTAGAATCCGCGTCATGGGAATCCTCCACGCGAACAGTGCGTACCCGATGATTATCGGCATTTTAATCATGCATATGTTCCGCAATAAAGTCCAGTTTTTATGCCGTCGCGGTGCTATGCTTGTGTTGTACTAATAAGACGCACGCGTATTCCAAGACGAAGTTTGACCATAAAAATTGAGCAATTTTTTTTATTATATTATATGTAATTAGTATCGTTAGATTCGTATTGAAAAACACTTTTTAATGATATTAATTTCATACAAATATTTTTTATTGATTTGAAGTAATACTTGGTCAAATAAAAAGCATGTAAAACAAGAGTGCCTTATTCCTTGATATGGAGGTAGTAGTTTTTAAGAATCCTATCTGAGGCGGTTTAGGGCATGTGCAATGGTTGATAAGACTGTCGTATCTTAATCCTGCCAAGTAATCTAGATATAACAATAAAACATGATGTACAATGGATTATTTTTTAGTCTTATATCTTTAGTAACGAGACATCCTAAGTTTGTGGTGAGAGAGATTGTGCTAAGAGATCATCTCTTAGCTAAGAGAAGGCAAAGTTCTTTTTATCTTCTCTTTCCTTCACTCAACGTTTATCCTAGGTGACACTGCTAAGATATCACCATTGTACATGCCCTTATATGACTATCCCGTAGAATCCGCGTTCGGTGATATGTATTCCAAGATGGTTGTGTTTGGGACCTGCCTATGGTTTGAACCCTTGTGGTGGGCCGTTATTTGCCTTGATGGGCCCACCTGGTACCTATGACCTCGTCACTCGACAATGGTAATTCATATATTCGGTGCCTAACGACGATTAGGCTGTTTAGTTGTTTCTTCATGAAATATCGGTGTTGATACTTTTATCGATGTCGGTTGATTACTTTACTAGCTGCGCTGTTCGCGTAACTTGGCATTGCAGATTAAAATTGTGAGAGAACTTTGATTAAAAACGTACAACATTATGTCTTAAAATAAGTAAGAGTTTGATGGAAATTGAATTTGGTTTCCAGGTGCATATGGTCTATCTACCAAAAAATCATATTTTGAAGTGTCGAAAAATTTCGACAATTTTTTTATATGTACAACTCGACAATATATGTGCGTTGGTCAAGTTCTGCGAAAAAAACAATATTTTTGTGGTATATGAAAAACCATGCCACACGACAAGTCGATTTGTCATGAACAACTTTGTGAGTGTGTAACTCATGAAGATACAGGTGCAAAGTTTTTGTTTTAATTTTTGAATAAAATGTGCACAAGATGTATTTCAAAATAAAGACAGCACAAAACTCATTTTTCTCTCCCGGGACGCTCTCGGGCGGGGGTGACTCCGGAGAGGCCCAACCCTAGGCCAAAGCACCTCCACAATCCTCCCCCCTTGACCGTTGCCACTGATACGTCTCCGACGTATCGATAATTTCTTATGTTCTATGCCATATTATTGATGATACCTACATGTTTTATGCACACTTTATGTCATATTCGTGCATTTTCTGGAACTAACCTATTAACAAGATGCCGAAGTGCCGCTTCCTGTTTTTCGCTGTTTTTGGTTTCAGAAATCCTAGTAACGAAATATTCTCGGAATTGGACGAAACGAAGACTCATGGGCCTATTTTGCCACGAACCTTCCAGAAGACCGAAGAGCATACGAAGTGGGGCCACGAGGTGGCGACACCACAAGGCGGCACGGCCAAGGAGGGGCCCGCGCCGCCCTATGGTGTGGGCCCCTCGTCGAGCCCCGACTCGCCCCTTCCGCCTACTTAAAGCCTCCGTCGCGAAACCCCGATGCGAAAAACCACGATACGGAAAACCTTACCGAGACGCCGCCGCCGCCGATCCCATCTCGGGGATTCTCGGAGATCTCCTCCGGCACCCTGCCGGAGAGGGGATTCATCTCCCTGGAGGACTCTACACCGCCATGGTCGCCTCCGGAGTGATGAGTGAGTAGTTCACCCCTGGACTATGGGTCCATAGCGAGTAGCTAGATGGTTGTCTTCTCCTCATTGTGCTTCATTGTTGGATCTTGTGAGCTGCCTAACATGATCAAGATCATCTATCCGTAATACTCTATGTTGTGTTTGTCGGGATCCGATGGATAGAGAATACCATTTTATGTTAATTATCAAGTTATTACATATGTGTTGTTTATGATCTTGCATGCTCTCCGTTACTAGTAGAGGCTCGGCCAAGTTTTTGCTTTTAACTCCAAGAGGGAGTATTTATGCTCGATAGTGGGTTCATGCCCGCATTGACACTCGAGGACGATGACGAAAGTTCTAAGGTTGTGTTGTGCTGTTGCCACTAGGGATAAAACATTGGCGCTATGTCCGAGGATGTAGTTGTTGATTACATTACGCACCATACTTAATGCAATTGTCTGTTGCTTTGCAACTTAATACTCGGAAGGGGTTCGGACGATAACCTCGAAGGTGGACTTTTTAGGCATAGATGCAGCTTGGATGGCGGTCTATGTAATTTGTCGTAATGCCCAATTAAATCTCACTATACTTATCATGCCATGTATGTGCATTGTTATGCCCTCTCTATTTGTCAATTGCCCGACTGTAATTTGTTCACCCAACATGCTTTTATCTTATGAGAGAGACACCTCTAGTGAACTGTGGACCCCGGTCGATTCTTTTAATACTGAAATACAAATCTGCTGCAATACTTGTTTTACTGTTTTCTCTGCAAACAATCATCTTCCACACAATTCGGTTAATCCTTTGTTACAGCAAGCCGGTGAGATTGACAACCTCACTGTTTCGTTGGGGCAAAGTACTTTGGTTGTGTTGTGCAGGTTCCACGTTGGCGCCGGAATCTCTGGTGTTGCGCCGCACTACATCCCGCCGCCATCAATCTTCAACGTGCTTCTTGACTCCTACTGGTTCGATTAAACCTTGGTTTCTTACTGGAGGGAAACTTGCCGCGTGCGCATCACACCTTCCTCTTGGGGTTCCCAACGGACGTGTCAACTACATGCATCAAGCAAATTTCCGGCGCCGTTGTCGGGGAGATCAAGACACGCTGCAAGGGGAGTCTCCACTTCTCAATCTCTTTACTTTGTTTTTGTCTTGCTTTATTTTATTTACTACTTTGTTTGCTGCATTATATCAAAACACAAAAAAATTAGTTGCTAGTTTTACTTTATTTACTGTCTTGCACTTTATATCAAAAACACAAAAAAAATTAGTTTACTTGCATTTACTTTATCTAGTTTGTTTTATTTACTACTGCTAAAATGAGTAATCCTGAAGTTGAAGTTCGTTCATTTAAGAAACAAGGAGGAGAATGTTTAAAAGATGCTTGGTATAGAATTAGTGATGCCCATAATAGGTGCACTAAGAAACACTCCACTACTATCCTACTCGAGAATTTTTATGTTGGTATCTCTAGCTGGAATAGATATGTTCTTGATTGTCTCGCGGGGGTAACTTCCTAGGTGCTCCCGCTTTAGAGGCTAGTTGCATTATTGAGAGTTTATTTGGAACACCACCTGTTAATGAAATTAAAATTGAAACCTCCCTTGAGGATGTTATGAAAAAATTGGAAACCATAGAGAAAAATTTTAGTGTTGAAACTAAGTTGGAGATGTTACTTGTTAAAACCGATAAACTTGATAAATCCTTAGGAGGAATTGATGAAAGAATTAGTGTCCTAGGAACTTGTGTTGACCATGATAATCAAGTTAATAGGATTGGCGAACTTGAAAAAGCTATGGGAACTTTGGGTTCAACCTTTTCATCTTTACAGTTTAGAGAGAAAGCTTATGTGGGAAAGGAGCAAAAGTTTATGTATGCCTCTAAAGTGCCTAAACCAAAGAAATATTATTATAGGCCTAAAATTGACAAAGCCCCTAGTATCACTACAAATGGGGGAGCTTATGATATCAATGCTCCATCTCGCGATAACACTTGAGTTACACTTTCTGCGCCTAGCTGAAAGGCGTTAAAGAAAAGCGCTTATGGGAGACAACCCATGTTTTTACTCCAGTATTTTTGTTTTAAATTTGTGTCTTGGAAGTTGTTTACTACTGTAGCAACCTCTCCTTATCTTAGTTTTGAGTTTTGTTGTGCCAAGTAAAGTCTTTGATAGTAAAGTAAGTACTAGATTTGGATTACTGCGCAGTTCCAGATTTCTTTGCTGTCACGAATCTGGGTCTACCTCCCTGTAGGAAGCTCAGAAAATTAAGCCAATTTACGTGCATGATCCTCAGATATGTACGCAACTTTCATTCAATTTGAGCATTTTCATTTGAGCAAGTCTGGTGGCCTAATAAAATCCATCTTTACGGACTGTTCTGTTTTGACAGATTCTGCCTTTTATTTTGCATTGCCTCTTTTGCTATGTTGGATGAATTTCTTTGATCCATTAATGTCCAGTAGCTTTATGCAATGTCCAGAAGTGTTAAGAATGATTGTGTCACCTCTTAACATGTGAATTTTTATTATGCACTAACCCTCTAATGAGTTGTTTCAAGTTTGGTGTGGAGGAAGTTTTCAAGGATCAAGAGAGGAGTATGATGCAATATGATCAAGGAGAGTGAAAGCTCTAAGCTTGGGGATGCCCCGGTGGTTCACCCCTGCATATTACAAGAAGACTCAAGCGTCTAAGCTTGGGGATGCCCAAGGCATCCCCTTCTTCATCGACAACATTATCAGGTTCCTCCCCTGAAACTATATTTTTATTCCGTCACATCTTATGTACTTTGCTTGGAGCGTCGGTTTGTTTTTGTTTTTTGTTTTGTTTGAATAAAATGAATCCTAGCATTCACTTTATGGGAGAGAGACACGCTCCGCTGTAGCATATGGACAAATATGTCCTTAGGCTCTACTCATAGTATTCATGGCGAAGTTTCTTCTTCGTTAAATTGTTATATGGTTGGAATTGGAAAATGCTACATGTAGTAACTCTAAAATGTCTTGGATAATTTGATACTTGGCAATTGTTGTGCTCATGTTTAAGCTCTTGCATCATATACTTTGCACCCATTAATGAAGAAATACTTAGAGCTTGCTAATTTGGTTTGCATATTTGGTTTCTCTAGAGTCTAGATAACATCTAGTATTGAGTTTTTAACAACAAGGAAGACGGTATGGAGTCTTATAATGTTTACAATATGTCTTTTATGTGAGTTTTGTTGTACCGTTCATCCTTGTGTTTGTTTCAAATAACCTTGCTAGCCTAAACCTTGTATCGAGAGGGAATACTTCTCATGCATCCAAAATCCTTGAGCCAACCACTATGCCATTTGTGTCCACCATACCTACCTACTACATGGTATTTATCCGCCATTCCAAAGTAAATTGCTTGAGTGCTACCTTTAAAATTCCATCATTCACCTTTGCAATATATAGCTCATGGGACAAATAGCTTAAAAACTATTGTGGTATTGAATATGTACTTATGCACTTTATCTCTTATTAAGTTGCTTGTTGTGCGATAACCATGCTTCGGGGACGCCATCAACTATTCTTTGTTGAATATCATGTGAGTTGCTATGCATGTCCGTCTTGTCTGAAGTAAGAGAGATCTACCACCTTTATGGTTGGAGCATGCATATTGTTAGAGAAGAACTTTGGGCCGCTAACTAAAGCCATGATTCATGGTGGAAGTTTCAGTCTTGTATGAGAATAATAATTGTTGCCACATGCTTATGCATTAAAGAGGAGTCCATTATCTGTTGTCCATGTTGTCCCGGTATGGATGTCTAAGTTGAGAATAATCAAAAGCGAGAAATCCAAAATGCGAGCTTTCTCCTTAGACCTTTGTACAGGCGGCATGGAGGTACCCCATTGTGACACTTGGTTAAAACATGTGCATTGCGAAGATCCGGTAGTTCAAGTTAATTAGGACAAGGTGCGGGCACTATTAGTATACTATGCATGAGGCTTGCAACTTGTAAGATATAACTTTCATAACTCATATGCTTTATTACTACCGTTGACAAAATTGTTTCATGTTTTCAAAATAAAAGCTCTAGCACAAATATAGCAATCGATGCTTTCCTCTTTGAAGGACCATTCTCTTTTACTTTTATGTTGAGTCAGTTCACCTATCTCTCTCCACCTCAAGAAGCAAACACTTGTGTGAACTCGTGCATTGATTCCTACATACTTGCATATTGTACTTGTTATATTACTCTATGTTGACAATTATCCATGAGATATACATGTTACAAGTTGAAAGCAACCACTGAAACTTAATCTTCCTTTGTGTTGCTTCAATACCTTTACTTTGATTTATTGCTTTATGAGTTAACTCTTATGCAAGACTTATTAATACTTGTCTTGAAGTACTATTCATGAAAAGTCTTTGCTTTATGATTCACTTGTTTACTCATGTCATTACCATTGTTTTGATCGCTGCATTCACTACATATGTTTACAAATAGTATGGTCAAGGTTATGATGGCATATCACTTCGAAATTATCTTTGTTATCGTTTTACCTCGCTTCGGACGAGCGTAACTAAGCTTGGGGATGCTTGATACGTCTCCGACGTATCGATAATTTCTTATGTTCTATGCCATATTATTGATGATACCTACATGTTTTATGCACACTTTATGTCATATTCGTGCATTTTCCGGAACTAACCTATTAACAAGATGCCGAAGTGCCGGTTCTCGTTTTCTAGCTGTTTTTGGTTTCGAAATCCTAGTAACGAAATATTCTCGGAATTGGACGAAACGAAGACCCAGGGGCCTATTTTGCCACGAACCTTCCGGAAGAGCGAAGAGCATACGAAGTGGGGCCACGAGGTGGCGACACCACAAGGCGGCGCGGCCAAGGGGGGGCCCGCGCCCGCCCCGACTCTGCCCTTCCGCCTACTTAAAGCCTCCGTCGCGAAACCCCTGATGCGAAAAACCACGATACGGAAAACCTTACTGAGACGCCGCCGCCGCCGATCCCATCTTGGGGGATTCTCGGAGATCTCCTCCCGCACCTCGCCGGAGAGGGGATTCATCTCCCGGAGGACTCTACACCGCCATGGTCGCCTCCGGAGTGATGAGTGAGTAGTTCACCCCCGGACTATGGGTCCATAGCAGTAGCTAGATGGTTGTCTTCTCCTCATTGTGATTCATTGTTGGATCTTGTGAGCTGCCTAACATGATCAAGATCATCTATCCGTAATACTCTATGTTGTGTTTGTCGGGATCCGATGGATAGAGAATACCATGTTATGTTAATTATCAAGTTATTACATATGTGTTGTTTATGATCTTGCATGCTCTCCGTTACTAGTAGAGGCTCGGCCAAGTTTTTGCTTTTAACTCCAAGAGGGAGTATTTATGCTCGATAGTGGGTTCATGCCCGCATTGACACCGGGACGATGATGAGAAAGTTCTAAGGTTGTGTTGTGCTATTGCCACTAGGGATAAAACATTGGCGCTATGTCCGAGGATGTAGTTGTTGATTACATTACGCACCATACTTAATGCAATTGTCCGTTGCTTTGCAACTTAATACTGGAAGGGGTTCGGACGATAACCCGAAGGTGGACTTTTTAGGCATAGATGCAGCTTGGATGGCGGTCTATGTACTTTGTCGTAATGCCCAATTAAATCTCACTATACTTATCATGCCATGTATGTGCATTGTTATGCCCTCTCTATTTGTCAATTGCCCGACCGTAATTTGTTCACCCAACATGCTTTTATCTTATGAGAGAGACACCTCTAGTGAACTCGTGGACCCCGGTCCATTCTTTTAATACTGAAATACAAATCTGCTGCAATACTTGTTTTATCGTTTTCTCTGCAAACAATCATCTTCCACACAATTCGGTTAATCCTTTGTTACAGCAAGCCGGTGAGATTGACATCCTCACTGTTTCGTTGGGGCAAAGTACTTTGGTTGTGTTGTGCAGGTTCCACGTTGGCGCCGGAGTCTCTGGTGTTGCGCCGCACTACATCCCGCCGCCATCAACCTTCAACGTGCTTCTTGACTCCTACTGGTTCGATTAAACCTTGGTTTCTTACTGAGGGAAACTTGCCGCTGTGCGCATCACACCTTCCTCTTGGGGTTCCCAACGGACGTGTCAACTACACGCATCAGCCACCGCCATTACCGGCGGCGGTGTCGGCGCCCTACTGCCAAAGACGGGAGGGAGAGGAGAGCGCGCCCCGATGCCCCCTCTACACGCGGAGAGGCCGCGACCTGGCGGTTGGAACGGCGGCGGCATGGTGCCTAGCGCGGTGAGGCGAGGTAGTTCTGGGTGGGCGTGCCGCTTTTGCCAACCGGCGACGCAGGGGGTGGTCTGCTAGCGACCTCGCGGTGGACGCGCCCTGGATCTGGGCGGACGGCCGCAGGCGTTGGGCGTCTTCGGCTCCGGCGACGTGATGGTCGTCGTGCGGGTGGTCTTGCGCTCTGATGCGACCTGCCTATCGGGGACCCGCTGGGATCTGTGAGCGCAGCCGTGGAGGCAGGTCTTTGAAGGAGGGTTTTGGTGTTGCGTTGCATGCATCTATCTACTCGGACCTGCGAGCTACGTGAGATGAATGTCACTGCTCTATGAGAGTGTTGCATCCTTCCATCCTTTGCAAGGAAGCGCAGATAGGGGAAGGAGGCCACGGTGCAAGACCTTGCTACGAGCGTCTTGGCGAGTTGGTGGTGTCTAGAGGGGAGAGGAATGGCTGCATGGCGAGTGCTCACTACTGGAAAAAGGCTTATAGCCACCAGACGTTTAGTGACAAGCAGAATTATGCCTGTCACTAGTACAAGCACTAGTGACAGGCTCGTATAAGCCCGTCACTGGTACAAACATACTAGTGACAGGCACATAAAAACGACTGTCACTAGCATATTTTGTGGAGATCAGTTGAAGGGGAAAATATGCTAGTGACGGGCATCTATAAAACCATGTCACTAGATGGATAATTGTTTTTTGGGCAGCCGGCTAATTATTTTGAGGTTAAAAAAAGACCACATGAGTCATGAATCCCATGGGAATGTTGAGAATGCGCCCGGGGGAAAATAAGAGAAAAAAGTTTTTAATACACACGTACATGTTAGATGCACAGAGCCACTTCTTTTTTCCCCTCTCCGACGGTTCCGAAAGGATTTGCCTCAGTCTACCCACGACCGAAAACCGCAAAGCCTGCCTCGCAGTCATATCTTCTCCTCTCGATAGGGTTTCCTCCCTAGTACCGCCGCCGCCTCTAACCACTCCAGCGGCCGCCTCTCGCCCCGGCGCCACCACCTCCCCGCCTGTCCCGCCGCCACCAAGTCCTTCCCCGCGCTGCCCTATTTCCGTTCCATGGCGGAAGATTAGGCTGCGGCCACCCCATCTCGTCAGCCTGGATCGAGCCGAACTCGAGCGAGCCGACCAGGGTTTGATGCACTGCGGCCATGAAAGAAGTCCAAATAACCCCCCTAACTATCAGATTTGGGATGGAGAACCCCCCTAAGTTTAAAATGGGGCACTTAACCCCCCCTAACTATGCAATACCAGCTAATTGACCCCTTTGCATGATGAGAGCAGTTTAGCTGGGTGGTATTGCTGACGTGGACAGTGGTTTGAGCCATGGTGGCGTTTAATGGTCATGATCATCGATTCTAAAAAGAACGGAGAGAGCATGAGCGCTGCGGTGCCGCCACGCTATATCTCCTCTGGCTTGGAGTCGCTGCGGGATTCCCATGCCGTGTTCTTACTCCTCATGGCAACTGGATACCAGGGATGTAGATGCGGTGTGAGGTGGACCTGGTGGCCTCGTGCCGCTGGTCGAGCAGAGAATGTCCGAGAGGCAATCTCCAGGAGCTCGAACAACAAACGTACACGTTTTGATCCAGCCGGCCGCGGAGTGAGTCGGCGACGAGGGAGGGATCAAGAGAGATGCGCGCGCCGTGCACGCACAAGAGAGAGAATCGGCACGGCTGGGCTAGAGCTGTGGTGGCCGCCATTGATCTCTGCATCTGCGATGGGACCATCGTACATCGTTGCGCTCGCAGCCACGCGCTCCCTGCGCCACGCCCACCGTTCCTTATCTGCGCCGCCATCCACGGTGACGCCCGCAGCTGTTCCGTCCTGCTCATCTCCGCCATCGAGTTCATGCGTCTCTGCCATCGATGCCAGACGTCGCTACGATGCATGCCGTTCCGTCCTGCTCGTCTCCGCCATCGAGTTCTTGCCGTCGCTGCTCTTGAGGATGAAGCGCTCGGCCTTGCACCCGGCCAGAATCACCGTGGCGTGTTGGACGTCATCGACGAGCCACGTGGTGTCGGTGCCGCGGTTGTCGCCCGTCGGGCACCCGAGGAAGCAGCTCCCGCAGTGGTGCCCCTCCGACAAGTTTTGAGTGACGACGTCAACGGGCAGCCGGAGCACCTCGCGCCAGCGAACACTGGGAGCCCGTGTTCGCGCGAACTCTCCTGCAGGATGTCCCGTGGAGTGCCGATGCTGATGCTGATGGCCGACCAGTTCGAGCCGTCGCCGACAATGGTGCGGGTGACCGGGTGTACAATAACCCTTCTCAACGACAACCACCTTGTGTCCCGCGCGGTGTGAGCCCGATGCGGCCAGCTTTACTGTTAGGTGAGAGTCCGCGAGTGAACCTGAGTAGGACTGCATCGTCTAGCTCCCTTTGTCTCTACGACGCCGTTGTCAAGAGAACACAGTGTCGTCGCTTCTGTTAATTTTTTCTTTCGTTGCTCTTCCACGTCTGCCCGGGCTGGCGCTCAAACCACTGTCCACGTCAGCGATACCACCCAGCTAAACTGCTCTCGTTGTGCAAGGGGGTCAATTAGCTGGTATTGCATAGTTAGGGGGGGTTAAATGCCCCATTTTAAACTTAGGGGGTTCTCCGTCCCAAACCCGGTAGTTAGGGGGGTTATTTAGACTTCTTTCCTGCGGCCATCCATCAGTGTTCCGCCTCCGGTCGAACTGCTTCTCCCACAGCGGCCCACCAAAACCCCCGCTTGTTCAAGGGCCAGCATCGAGGAAGAACTGTTCATGTACAATCGGACTAGGACGTACGACGCTGCTGGCCATGCCGGAGAGCAAGCTCAAGGAGGGGACGTGTAGAAGCTGGACGCATAGGAGAAGCACGGGCTGATGCAAACCCATCCCCTGGGTCAGCAACAAGCATGAGCGCTTCTTTTTATAAGGGCATCTCCAGCGGCGCGACGCAAATGGACGCTGAGCGACCGTTTGTGTCCGCCGTGACCGAAAATGCGTCGTGCACCACCTCCAGCGGCGCGACGCAAAGTGACCGGGCCGTCCACAGAGACGCAAACCTGGCTCAAATATGCGCCAGGTTTGCGTCTCGGCGGACGCTGCGCGGACGCGCAAAGTGTCCGCTCGGTCCTCGCACGGGCCCGCCTGGCAGCGGCACAACTGCTTCGTCTTCGGGCATTACTTCCGGGCGGCGCGCTGCAGCCTTCGCAGGGCCGCGTTAATGGCGTGCCTCGGCTTCCGCGAGCGTGCGCAGCTAGTAGACGTTGCACTGGCAGGCCATTGAAGGCGATATGGCGTCGGAGCCTTTTAAATGGACGCTGCCGGCGTCCATTTCGACGACCAAACCATTGCCAAATCCCACAGTATCCACCCCACCGACGCCATGGGAAAGAAATGCTGGCCGTTCCGCAAGACGAAGAACGACCAGGAGGTAAGCGGCTCGCGTTCCGGCAAGAAGGCAAGGGTCGGCCGGTACGTCCGCGTTGAGCTCACGCGGCAGCTATGGGAGGAAAACCGGCCTGTGCCATGGCCGGACGCGAACTTGCCGGGAGGGGGCTGGTACCCCGAACTCGCGGCGCGTGCCGGTCCCCCGTGTCGCGCGAGGGCCGAGAGCGGCGGGACGAGGTGCGCCACCACCGAGCGAT
Organism: Lolium rigidum; assembly: GCF_022539505.1. NCBI lineage: Eukaryota > Viridiplantae > Streptophyta > Magnoliopsida > Poales > Poaceae > Lolium > Lolium rigidum. Next base: position 21,688,460 of record NC_061509.1, on the reverse strand, counting down.
CTTGCCGCCGGATCTGCGGGAGGATCAGGCATACGCGCTGAACTCCTACAACTGGATTTCATTCGGGACGTGGGAGTTCGACCGCGAGATCGTCGCAGAAGAAAAAGAGAACGACCAGGAGGACACGGACGAGGACGTGGACATGGCAGACTACGACCACGACGATGGCGGGCCGGCGTGGGATCCGGAGACCCAGCCGCCGGACATTTCCGAGGAGGAGGCCATTGCCATGGCACTGGCCAACAACGAGCATGACGAGCTCAACGAGCTCGCTTTGTGGGACGGGCTCGCAATCCAGCTCCGCGAGTCCGCGCTCGCGCAGGGGAGGCCGGCGACTCCTCCGGCGACGCCGACGCGTTCCAACGACCGCGCTCCGCCTGCTGCTCCGGCGTGGGATCCCTGGCCATAGCCTCCTGCGCATGCGGCGGTACCTCCTCCACCGCCGGCGTACGAGCTTCCATGGACGACGCCGGAGTTCATTGACCTCGTCAGTGACGACGAGCAGTAGGCATCACCTACTTTTACCACGCCTTTATGGCTTTTTTATGTTTTTTATTAATGTAAATTATGGCTTTGTGAATGGAAAAAAAAATGCGTCGTGCCACTGGAGCCACCCCCGACGCAAATGGACGCCCGAACGATTTGGACCGACGCACATCTGAAATACGTCGCGCCGCTGGATATGCCCTAAACAAGAGCTTGACTCGCCAAACCACACTGTAACGATCCTTGCCGCTGGCGTCACGCACAGGGATTCAGATCATCACTTTAGATACCACATGGATATAATCAGAAGAGAATTCAAGAGAGAAGAGCACAAGGGAAGGGAAAGTAGCAACTGCTACAGTTCAGTTCATCATCGATAACCCTAGACACTCTACAACTCCACATTACATTTTTTTTTGAGGGATTACAACTCCACATTACATATGCACCTCTCCCACAACACTGGACACCCCCAGGTTTGGGTCGGCCTTGGTCCAGTGGGCCTCGGAGTTGCGTCTGTCCTCTTAGTCGACCCTGGCTAGGCCCAATACATGGCATAGAGCGGGTACATGACACACACGCACACGTGAGACATGACAGGGTCGCTGTCGCCGGCCAACAATCTGTCACGTGTTCGCTGCGCGGTGCGTGGGCTGCGGCTCAGAGCATGTAGCTGCGTGTCCCTCCCACACTCCATTCATGCCCCGTGGTCGGCCCAGAAGATCCATGATCCATAAAACGCCAGAAACCAGCCCAACCAAAAGTGCACGCTGGTCTCGCGCATGTAAGCCACTTAGGGAGCAGCTAACCATCACCCCTTAGCGATGGGGAGCCGATAATGGGCCTGATCCATTAGTTCGAAAATTGAAATTTTCTCATATTCGAAAATTGGTTAGATTTCAAATTTTCCCAGATTCAAAATTTGCTTAGATTTTAAAATTGCGCAGATTCGAAATTTGCTTACTTTGAAATTTGTTTGAATTTGAAATTTGCTTAACTTTAAATTTTGCTCCACTTTAAAATTTGTTAAAAAAGAAAAAACAGAAAAAAGATAAAAACGAAAAATCGAAGAAAAACCGAAAGAAAACTGATACCAAGAAAAATCAGAAAAAAACTCGACAAAAACCGGAAAACCGAGGCCTACTGGCTCCTGCCTGTTGATGGGCCGCAGCCCAAACTCTCCCCGCGGGCGATTGTTTGTACCCATAACCCGCAGGGTGATGAATAGGATTTCCCAGCCACGTCCCCCGCCTCGCTCGCCTTGTGAGCCCTGATGACCCACAAGTATAGGGGGTGTATCGTAGTATCTTCGATAAGTAAGAATGTCGATCCCAACGAGGAGCAGAAGGTGTTGACAAGCAGTTTCGATGAAGGTTTCACTGTAAATGCTCACAGACAAGTATTCAGGGGATTTTGATGTAACGGATGAAATAAGTACGAGTAAGTAAAATGCGAGAGAAATAATTGCAGCGAGTGGCCCAATCCTTTTTAGCACAAAGGACAAGCCGGTTTGTTTACTTATAATGACCAAACGTTCTCGAGGACACACGGGATTTTAGTCTAGTGCTTTCGTTACATACAACTGATTAATCTTCATTGTTTTGATAAGTGTTGTGTGGGTGAACTCTGTGCTAATGTACCGCCCTTCCTAGGACTAATACATACTTGTGATTATACCCCTTGCAAGCATCCGCAACTACAAGAAAGTAATTAAGATAAATCTAACCACAGCCTTAAACTGCGAGATCCTGCGATCCCTCCTGCATCGATATACCAACGGGGGTTTAGGTTTACGTCACTCCGGCAACCCCGCAATTGGCAAACGAGTACAAGATGCATTCCCCTAGGCCCATAAATGGTGAAGTGTCGTGTAGTCGACGTTCACACGACACCACTAGAAGAATAACACCACAACTTAAATATCATAACATTGAATATTACTCAACCATAGTTCACTACTAACAATTAGACTTCACCCATGTCCTCAAGAACTAAACGAACTACTCACGAGACATCATATGGAACATGATCAGAGGTGATATGATGATGAATAACAATCTGAACATAAACTTGGTTCAATGGTTTCACTCAATAGCATCAACAACAAGTGTGAATAGATACCGGGAGAGTTTCCCCTATCAAACAATCAAGATCAAACCCAAATTGCTACGGCGGTGACGAGGTGCTGCGGAGGAGATGGCGGTGATGATGGTGAAGATGATGATGATGGTGATGGAGATGATGTCCAGCTCGATGGCGGTGACGATGGCGTCGATTTCCCCCTCCGGGAGGGAATTTCCCCGGCGGATTCCTGCCCGCCGGGGAGCTCTTTTCTCTCTGGTGTTCTCCGCCCCGCAGAGGCGGCTGTAACCCTTCGTGAGGATTCCTCTCTTGCTTAGGTCTTCGGGACGAAGGGTTTCGCGAAGAAAAGGAGGCGAAAGGGGTCGTGGGCCCCCCAGACCACATGGCGGCGCGGCCGGGGGCATAGGTCGCGCCGCCCTAGGGTGTGGGCCCACCACGGGTCCTCCTCGGCCCCTCCTTCGGCTCCCTTCGTCATCCGGAAAAATAGGAATTTTGGTAAAACTCCCTTCCACGAGTTGATCTTCCGAAATATTGCATTACGACGGTGCTTTTTCCAGCGAGAATCCGACTCCGGTGCTTGATCTCCAAATAATCATGAAACATGCAAAATAGATGAAATAACATAAGTATTGTGTCCCAATATGAAATATATCAATGAATAACGAGCAAATTATGATATAAAATAGTGATGCAATTTGGACGTATCAACTCCCCCCAAGCTTAGACTTCGCTTGTCCCCAAGCGAAACTGAACTATGGAAACAGGTCCACATGTTTATGGAGTGAAGAGTCGATAAATAAAATACGGACAAGAAGCATCATATTCATTCACACAAGACATTATAGTAAACAACTTCCTCATATAATTCAATCTTGAAACAAGTATAAGGTAGTCACAAATAAAGGTGCATAAGGAATCATAATTGGTGATGGCAAACTTTGTTCTTGGTCAGAGAACATTTAACAAATTATATTCATCTATTGAGCAGTGCTCTCATATTAGAAGCTTATGGTAAACTTGCATACTCAATCATATTAATCATTGATGACTTTCAAAGCTATATTCATTCAAGGTAAAACTTGTACTAAACAAGAAAGAGTAAAGACATGATGAAGCAAATCACAATATAATAGTTTAATCACAACAACTCAAATGCTTGCTTGAGATGGAGGGAAATAGGTTTACTGACTCAACATAAAGTAAAAGACAGGCCCTTCGCAGAGGGAAGCAGAGATTAAATCATGTGCTAGAGCTTTTTCAATTTTTGAAATCATATAAAGAGAATAAAAGTAAAGTTTTGAGAGGTGTTTGTTGTTGTCAACGACTGGTAGCGGGTACTCTAACCCCCTTGCCAAACAAACCCCCAAAGAGCGGCTCCCATGAAGGACGTTATCTCTACCAGCAAGGTAGATCATCCCTCTTCTCTTTTGTTTACACATGTATTTTAGTTTATTTTAAGGATGACACTCCCCCCAACCTTTGCTTACACAAGCCATGGCTAACCAAATCCTCGGGTGCCTTCCAACAATCTCATACCATGGAGGAGTGTCCATTGCAAAATTAAGTTGCTTACTGATGAATCAGGGCAAAACATGTGAAGAGAATTATTAATGAAAGTTAATTAACTGGGGCTGGGAACCCCGTTGCCAGCTCTTATTGCAAAGTTATAGGATAAGTGGATGAAGCCACTAGTCCTTTAGTGGAGGCTGCCTAACAAGGCTCGAAAGATAAAACACCACATACTTCCTCATGAGCTATAAAACATTGACACAAATAAGAAGTAATAAGTTTTGAATTGTTTAAAGGTAGCACATGAAGTATTTACTTGGAATGGCAAACAATACCATGCGGTAGGTAGGTATGGTGGACACAAATGGCATAGGTTTGGGTTCAGGTTTGGATGCACGAGAAGTATTCCCTCTCAGTACGGGTCTTTGGCTAGCAAGGTTAATTAGCAAGCATAAGAGTTGAGGGAAACAAACAAATATACATGTGATAGAAACAATCATGTATCTTACTTGTAAGCACAAACAGTTTTAACTTTAGAATACTAAGCTAAGAACTGATAAGAAAGATAATAACATCTTCTACATGTATTTCCTCTATTCTTCCTAAACTCAAGGTGTTGTTACTATTGACCATTGCTAAGTTTGCCAAAACCAAATAGATTAACTCAATGCTCCCAAAGTGGTACCAATACTAAAATCAAGATCAATCATATAGTAGAAATTGCAAACTAAAATAAGGTGTGCAATATGTAAATGATAAGACTTCTCATTAATATTCCATAACGATAACTCACACCAAGGGATACATAGACAAACTAAAGGAGAGATACTCCACACTGCAACCCATCTCATACGATAACTTCCCTACTCATGATATGACACTACTTGATAGTAAAAAGTAAAAGGTAATGATAATGTGATACCGCGGCACTCCCCAAGCTTGGAACAAACCAAGGGGATGCCAATACCGATGATGGATTACTCCTTTGGTGATGGTGGTGATGAATTCTTCCCGCGCTTCTTAATAAGCTCCTTCAACTTCAGTTTCTCAGCTTGACAATTCTGCACTAAGATTCGAAGAGATTCATTGTTATCTGAGGTTGGCGATGACGACCTTGTGATGCGAATCGAATGGTATTCAATCATTCTTCGGAGACGGCAATTCTCCTCCTGGAGTATCTCCACTTCTCTTCTCAGAGCCCGATATTGATCACAAAACTCATCAGTAATCCGTAGAACTTCTTCCATCATGGGGAAGGAGTCGAGGCTAAGAGCGGGTGGTAGAGATCCCCGCAAGTTATGAGAAAAAGAACGTTGAGTGTCAACGGATCCCACCAAGATTTGCTTGCTCCCTCCGGCTTGCTGATCTTGTCTTGATGGCACCTCCTTCACTTCTTCCTCCGAAAGCCCCTTGCCCTTGTTCTTGGAGACCATGGTGCCTCTAAGCTGAAAACAGATCCTGGCAGAAACAGCTCGAAACAAAACACGTCGAGAAAACGATATACGGACCTCCAGGGGTCCGGTGGATTTTATAGTAATTTTTTTTAGAACAAACGGAAAGTACCAGGTCGAACCAGAGTCGGAAAGGAGCGACGAGGCGGTGATGGCGTGTATTTCACACGTTCGTTGGGCAACCCCAAGAGGAAGGTATGATGAGCACAGCAGCAAGTTTTCCCTCAGAAAGAAACCAAGGTTTATCGAACCAGGAGGAGCCAAGAAGCACGTTGAAGGTTGATGGCGGCGAGATGTAGTGCGGCGCAACACCGGAGATTCCGGCGCCAACGTGGAACCTGCACAACACAACCAAGCTACTTTGCCCCAACGAAACGGTGAGGTTGTCAATCTCACCGGCTTGCTTGTAACAAAGGATTAACCGTATTGTGTGGAATATGATTGTTTGCGAGAGAAAACGGTAGAACAAGTATTGCGGTAAATTGTATTTCGGTAAAGAGAATTGGACCGGGGTCCACAGTTCACTAGAGGTGTCTCTCCCATAAGACGAACAGCATGTTGGGTGAACAAATTACGGTTGGGCAATTGACAAATAAAGAGAGCATGACAATGCACATACATATCATGATGAGTATAGTGAGATTTAATTGGGCATTACGACAAAGTACATAGACCGCCATCCAAGCTGCATCTATGCCTAAAAAGTCCACCTTCAGAGTTATCATCCGAACCCCCTCCGGTATTAAGTTGCAAAACAACGAGACAATTGCATTAAGTATGGTGCGTAATGTAATCAACAACTACATCCTTAGACATAGCATCAATGTTTTATCCCTAGTGGCAACGAGCACAACACAACCTTAGAACTTTCCGTCACTTGTCCCGGTGTCAATGCGGGCATGAACCCACTATCGAGCATAAGTACTCCCTCTTGGAGTTACAAGCATCTACTTGGCCAGAGCATCTACTAGTAACGGAGAGCATGCAAGATCATAAACAACACATAAGCATAACTTTGATAATCAACATAACAAGTATTCTCTATTCATCGGATCCCAACAAACGCAACATATAGAATTACGAGATAGATGATCTTGATCATGATAGGCAGCTCACAAGATCCGACAATGATAGCACAATGGGGAGAAGACAACCATCTAGCTACTGCTATGGACCCATAGTCCGGGGGTAGACTACTCACTCATCACTCCGGAGGCGACCATGGCGGTGTAGAGTCCTCCGGGAGATGATTCCCCTCTCCGGCGAGGGTGCCGGAGGCGATCTCCGGGATCCCCCGAGATGGGATCGGCGGCGACGGCGTCTCGGTAATGTTTTCCGTATCGTGGCTCTCGGTGCGGGGGTTTCGTCACGGAGGCTATTTGTAGGCGGAAGGGCAGGTCAAGAGGCGGCACGGGGGCCCACACCATAGGCCGGCGCGGCCAAGGGGGGCCGCGCCGCCCTAGGGTTTGGCGCCCCTGTGGCCCCTCTTCGTCTCTCCTTCGGACTTCGGAAGCTTCGTGAGAAAATAGGCCTCCGGGCTTTTATTTCGTCCAATTCCGAGAATATTTCTTTACTAGGATTTACGAAACCAAAAACAGCGAGAAAACGACAAGCGGCACTTCGGCATCTTGTTAATAGGTTAGTTCCGGAAAATGCACGAATATGACATAAAGTGTGCATAAAACATGTAGATAACATCAATAATGTGGCATGGAACACAAGAAATTATCGATACGTTGGAGACGTATCAGCATCCCCAAGCTTAGTTACGCTCGTCCCGAGCGAGGTAAAACGATAACAAAGATAATTTACGGAGTGACATGCCATCATAAACTTGATCATACTATTTGTAAAGCATATGTAGTGAATGCAGCGATCAAAACAATGTGTATGACATGAGTAAACAAGTGAATCATAAAGCAAAGACTTTTCATGAATAGCATTTCAAGACAAGCATCAATAAGTCTTGCATAAGAGTTAACTCATAAAGCAATAATTCAAAGTAAAGGTATTGAAGCAACACAAAAGAAGATTAAGTTTCAGCGGTTGCTTTCAACTTGTAACATGTATATCTCATGGATATTGTCAACATAGAGTAATATAATAAGTGCAATAAGCAAGTATGTAAGAATCAATGCACGAGTTCACACAAGTGTTTGCTTCTTGAGGTGGAGAGAAATAGGTGAACTGACTCAACATTGAAAGTAAAAGAATGGTCCTCATAGAGGAAAAGCATCGATTGCTATATTTGTGCTAGAGCTTTGATTTTGAAAACATGAAACAATTTTGTCAACGGTAGTAATAAAGCATATGCATCATGTAAATTATATCTTATAAGTTGCAAGCCTCATGCATAGTGTACTAATAGTGCTCGCACCTTGTCCTAATTAGCTTGGACTACTTGGATTATCACCGCAATACATATGCTTTAACCAAGTATCACAAAGGGGTACCTCTATGCCGCCTGTACAAAGGTCTAAGGAGAAAGCTCGCATTTGGATTTCTCGCTTTTGATTATTCTCAACTTAGACATCCATACCGGGACAACATAGACAACGGATAATGGACTCCTCTTTTAATGCTTTAAGCATTCAACAACAATTAATTCTTTTCTCATTAGAGATTTGAGGATGTTTGTCCAAAACTGAAACTTCCACCATGGAACATGGCTTTAGTTAGCGGCCCAATGTTCTTCTCTCACAATATGCATGCTCAAACCATTCAACTCAGTGTAGATCGCCCTTACTTCGAGACAAGACGAACATGCATAGCAACTCACATGAAATTCAACAATGAGTTGATGGCGTTCCCCGATAAACATGGTTATCGCACAACAAGCAACTTAATAAGAGATAAAGTGCATAATTACATATTCAATATCACAATAGTTTTTAAGCTATTTGTCCCATGAGCTATATATTGCAAAGGTGAATGATGGAATTTTAAAGGTAGCACTCAAGCAATTTACTTTGGAATGGCTGGAAAATACCATGTAGTAGGTAGGTATGGTGGACACAAATGGCATAGTGGTTGGCTCAAGTATTTTGGATGCATGAGAAGTATTCCCTCTCGATACAAGGTTTAGGCTAGCAAGGTTATTTGAGGCAAACACAAGGATGAACTAGTACAGCAAAACTCACATAAAAGACATATTGAAAGCATTATAATACTCTATACCGTCTTCCTTGTTGTTCAAACTCAAAACTAGAAATTATCTAGACCTTAGAGAAACCAAATATGCAAACCAAATTTTAGCATGCTCTATGTATTTCTTCATTAATGGGTGCAAAGCATATGATGCAAGAGCTTAAACATGAGCACAACAATTGCCAAGTATCACATTACCCAAAACATTTATAGCAATTACTACATGTATCATTTTCCAATTCCAACCATATAACAATTTAACGAAGGAGAAACTTCGCCATGAATACTATGAGTAGAAACCAAGGACATATTTGTCCATATGCTACAGCGGAGTGTGTATCTCTCCCATAAAGTGAATGCTAGGATCCATTTTATTCAAACAAAACAAAAACAAAAACAAAACGACGCTCCAAGAAAAAGCACATAAGATGTGGCCGAATAAAAATGTAGTTTCGGGGGAGGAACCTGATAATTTGTTGATGAAGAAGGGGATGCCTTGGGCATCCCCAAGCTTAGACGCTTGAGTCTTCTTGATATATGCAGGGGTGAACCACCGGGTGCATCCCCAAGCTTAGAGCTTTTCACTCTCCTTGATCATGTTGCATCATACTCCTCTCTTGATCCTTGAAAACTTCCTCCACACCAAACTCGAAACAACTCATTAGAGGGTTAGTGCACAATATAAATTGACATATTCAGAGGTGACACAATCATTCTTAACACTTCTGGACATTGCATAATGCTACTGGACATTAGTGGATCAAAGAAATTCATCCAACATAGCGAAAGAGGCAATGCGAAATAAAAGGCAGAATCTGTCAAAACAGAACAGTTCGTATTGACGAATTTTAAAATGGCACCAGACTTGCTCAAATGAAAATGCTCAAATTGAATGAAAGTTGCGTACATATCTGAGGATCATGCACGTAAATTGGCATAATTTTCTGAGCTTCCTGCAGGGCAGTGGGCTCAGATTCGTGACAGCAAAGAAATCTGGAACTGCGCAGTAATCCAAATCTAGTACTTACTTTTCTATCAACGGCTTAACTTGGCACAACAAAACTCAAAACTAAGATAAGGAGAGGTTGCTACAGTAGTAAACAACTTCCAAGACACAAAATAAAAACAAAGTACTGTAGGTAAAAACATGGGTTGTCTCCCATAAGCGCTTTTCTTTAACGCCTTTCAGCTAGGCGCGAGAAAGTGTGTATCAAGTATTATTGAAGGGTGGTGCATTCTCAGCGAGGTGTGGAGTTTTATCAACTAGGCATATTATATTAGATACATAAGTTTTAGCATCTCCCTTTTCACTAGTCTTAGGTGTGCTACTCTCATCAAACAAATTTTCAGGAACAAGCCAAGCATAGTTATTTTCTAGTGCATCATTCATAGCTAGGAGCTTACATGGTATTGGTGCTTTGATCTCCCCTCCATCATCAATATTATTAGTGTATCTTATTCTATCCATATCCATCTTTTCAAGGAGACTAACAAAATTAGTAGGAGAACCAAGCATATTAAATTTAGCAAACACCTTTCTAGCTTCTCTTGCTAGACCACCAAATTCTCTAAGAAGGGTTTCTAATACAAAATCTTTCTTTTCCCCTTCTTCCATATCACCAAGCGTGAAAAACATGTGTTAGATTATAGGATTAAGATTAACAAATTTAGTTTCCAACAAGCGAACTAAATGTGCGGCAGCAATTTCATAAGTAGGCGCAAGATCTACCAAGTGTCTATCTTCAAAATTTTCAATGGTACTAACATGGTTGAAGAATTCTTCTATATTATTTCTCCCAACTATAGACCCACGTCCTACCGGTATGTTCTTTGTGGTAAAATCAAAAGGAAACATGATGAAATAAGTAAAGCAAATGCAAGTAAACTAATTTTTTTGTGTTTTCGATATAGCAAACAAGATAGCAAATAAAGTAAAACTAGCAACTAATTTTTTTGTATTTTGATATAGTGCAGCAAACAAAGTAGTAAATAAAATAAAGCAAGACAAAAACAAAGTAAAGAGATTGAGAAGTGGAGACTCCCCTTGCAGCGTGTCTTGATCTCCCCGGCAACGGCGCCGGAAAATATGCTTGATGGCGTGTATTTCACACGTTCGTTGGGCAACCCCAAGAGGAAGGTATGATGAGCACAGCAGCAAGTTTTCCCTCGAGAAAGAAACCAAGGTTTATCGAACCGGGAGGAGCCAAGAAGCACGTTGAAGGTTGATGGCGGCGAGATGTAGTGCGGCGCAACACCGGAGATTCCGGCGCCAACGTGGAACCTGCACAACACAACCAAGCTACTTTGCCCCAACGAAACGGTGAGGTTGTCAATCTCACCGGCTTGCTGTAACAAAGGATTAACCGTATTGTGTGGAATATGATTGTTTGCGAGAGAAAACGAGTAGAACAAGTATTGCGGTAAATTGTATTTCGGTAAAGAGAATTGGACCGGGGTCCACGAGTTCACTAGAGGTGTCTCTCCCATAAGACGAACAGCATGTTGGGTGAACAAATTACAGTTGGGCAATTGACAAATAAAGAGAGCATGACAATGCACATACATATCATGATGAGTATAGTGAGATTTAATTGGGCATTACGACAAAGTACATAGACCGCCATCCAAGCTGCATCTATGCCTAAAAAGTCCACCTTCGAGGTTATCATCCGAACCCCCTCCGGTATTAAGTTGCAAAACAACGAGACAATTGCATTAAGTATGGTGCGTAATGTAATCAACAACTACATCCTTAGACATAGCATCAATGTTTTATCCCTAGTGGCAACGAGCACAACACAACCTTAGAACTTTACGTCCATCGTCCCGGGTGTCAATGCGGGCATGAACCCACTATCGAGCATAAGTACTCCCTCTTGGAGTTACAAGCATCTACTTGGCCAGAGCATCTACTAGTAACGGAGAGCATGCAAGATCATAAACAACACATAAGCATAACTTTGATAATCAACATAACAAGTATTCTCTATTCATCGGATCCCAACAAACGCAACATATAGAATTACGGATAGATGATCTTGATCATGATAGGCAGCTCACAAGATCCGACAATGATAGCACAATGGGGAGAAGACAACCATCTAGCTACTGCTATGGACCCATAGTCCAGGGGTAGACTACTCACTCATCACTCCGGAGGCGACCATGGCGGTGTAGAGTCCTCCGGGAGATGATTCCCCTCTCCGGCAGGGTGCCGGAGGCGATCTCCGGGATCCCCCGAGATGGGATCGGCGGCGACGGCGTCTCGGTAATGTTTTCCGTATCGTGGCTCTCGGTGCCGGGGGTTTCGTCACGGAGGCTATTTGTAGGCGGAAGGGCAGGTCAAGAGGCGGCACGGGGGCCCACACCATAGGCCGGCGCGGCCAAGGGGGGCCGCGCCGCCCTAGGGTTTGGCGCCCCTGTGGCCCCTCTTCGTCTCTCCTTCGGACTTACGGAAGCTTCGTGAGAAAATAGGCCTCCGGGCTTTTATTTCGTCCAATTCCGAGAATATTTCTTTACTAGGATTTACGAAACCAAAAACAGCAGAAAACGACAAGCGGCACTTCGGCATCTTGTTAATAGGTTAGTTCCAGAAAATGCACGAATATGACATAAAGTGTGCATAAAACATGTAGATAACATCAATAATGTGGCATGGAACACAAGAAATTATCGATACGTTGGAGACGTATCAGGCGGCCAGACCACAGGGCGGCGCGGGCCCAGGCCAGGCCGCGCCGGCCTGTGGTTTCGCCCCCTCGTGCGTCTTTTCCACTCCGTTTCGAACTCGTAATTTTTCTTATTTTCCAAAAACAGCAAAAATAAGGTTCGGAAAGTAAATCGCGAACTTTTCATTACCAGTACTGTTACCTATTCAAAGTTGAGTTCTGGCGGACTGTCAATTTGTCCCTTGATGAAAGCCTCCGGTGTTTCCACTCGAATAATATCAACGTCAACATTATAAGAATCACCTGAGATATAATGCTTGAGTCTTTGTCCATTCACCACTTGCGTGGCGTTGCCTTGGAGAGAGCTAATTTTAATTGCTCCTGAACGATACACCTCCTCAACAACATATGGTCCTTCCCATTTTGAGAGTAATTTCCCTGCAAAGAATCTGATACGGGACCGATACAATAGGACTTTATCCCCAATATTAAACTCTCTTTTGATGATCCTTCTATCATGCCATTTTTTAACTTTTTCTTTAAAGAGTTTAGCATTTTCATAAGCTTCACTTCTCCATTCATCTAGAGAACTTAATTGTAGCAACCTCTTATCACCGGCAAGTTTAGGATCTTTATTTAATTCTCTAACGACCCGATAAGCTTTGTGTTCTAATTCTAAAGGTAAATGACAAGCTTTTCCATAAACCATTTTATAAGGTGACATTCCCATGGGGTTTTTATAAGCGAGTTCTATAAGCCCATAGTGCGTCTTTCAATTTACTAGCCCAATTCTTTCTAGATTTATTAACGAGTCTTTCCCAAAATAGATTTAATTTCTCTATTTGATAGTTCTACTTGGCCACTACTTTGAGGGTGATAAGCGGAAGCAATTCTATGATTAATACCATACTTAGCAAGAGTTTTTCTAAAACCTCCATGAATAAAATGAGAACCTCCATCGGTCATAATATATCTAGGTACTCCAAATCTAGGAAAAATAATATCTAAAAGCATTTTTAAAGAGGTCTCACCATCAGCACTTTTTGTAGGTATGGCTTCCACCCATTTAGTAACATAATCAACGAGCAACAAGTGTATGAGTGTTACCTTTTGAAGAGGGAAATGGTCCCATGAAGTCAAATCCCCAACAATCAAACGGTTCAATAACAAGAGTATAATTCATAGGCATTTCATTGCGTCTGGAGATATTACCAACCCTTTGACATTCATCACAAGATAAAATAAACTTCCTTGCATCTTTGAAGAGAGTTGGCCAATAAAAACCTGACTGTAGAACCTTTTGCGCGGTTCTATCTCCAGCATGATGTCCTCCATAAACACTGCCATGACATTTACTCAATATCTCTTGTTGTTCATATTCGGGAACACACCTTCGCATAATACCATCCACTCCTTCTTTATATAAGTGTGGGTCATCCCAGAAATAATGCCTCAAGTCATAAAAGAATTTCCTCGTCTGTCTGAGCTGAAAAGGTTGGAGGCAAGTACTTGGAAACAATAAAGTTAGCATAATCGGCATACCATGGACTGTCTCGCGAACTCACCTTTATTACTGACTAATTGTTCATTTGGAAAACTATCATTAACGGGAACGAGGATCATAAGCAATATTTTCCAATCTAGACAAATTATCGAGCAACAGGATTATCAGGCACCTTTCCTATCTACAATATGTAAATCAAATTCTTGCAAAAGAAGTACCCATCTAATAAGCCTCGGCTTGGCATCTTTCTTTGTCATAAGGTATCTAATTGCGGCATGATCGGTATGAATCGTAACTTTTGAATCAACAATATAAGATCTAAATTTATCACAAGCAAAGACTACAGCTAACAATTCTTTTTCGGTAGTAGCATAATTTCTTTGAGCAAGCATCAAGAGTCTTGCTAGCATAATGAATAACATTTAATTTTTTATCTACTCGCTGTCCAAGAACAGCGCCTACAGATAAAATCACTAGCATCACACATAATTTCAAATGGTAAATTCCAATCGGGAGGTTCAACTATAGGAGCAGTTGTTAAGGCTTTCTTTAGAGTTTCAAAAGCTTCCTTACAATCATCATCAAAAACAAAAGGTACATCTTTTTGAAGAAGATTAGTAAGAGGCTTTGAAATCTTGGAGAAATCTTTAATAAATCTCCTATAGAACCCAGCATGACCAAGAACACTACGAATACCTTTAACATCCCTTGGATAGGGCATCTTCTCAATAGCTTCAACTTTAGCTCTATCAACTTCAATACCTCTCTCGGAAATTTTATGTCCCAATACAATTCCTTCATTAACCATAAAGTGGCATTTCTCCCAATTAAGAACAAGGTTAGTTTCTTCACATCTACTGCAAAACTTTATCAAGGTTTCGCAAGCAACTATCAAAAGAATTCCCATAAACGGAAAAATCATCCATGAATACCTCTACAATACTTTCACAAAAACCATGAAAAATAGCAGACATGCATCTTTGAAAAGTAGCAGGAGCATTACATAAACCAAAAGGCATACGCCTATAAGCATAAGTTCCATAGGGACAAGTAAAAGTGGTTTTCTCTTGATCTTTAGCTTTAACAACAATTTGTGAAAACCCAGAATAACCATCAAGAAAGCAAAAATGAGTATTTTTAGACAATCTTTCTAGCATTTGATCAATAAATGGTAAAGGGTAATGATCTTTCTTAGTAACTTTATTAACTTTTCGAAAATCAATGCACATTCTATACCCTACAACTACTCTTTGAGGTATGAGCTCATCATTATCATTAGGCACAACAGTCATTCCTCCTTTCTTAGGAACACAATGCACAGGACTAACCCATCTACTATCAGCAATAGGATATATAATACCAGCTTCAAGAAGTCGTAATACCTCATTTCTTACCACATCCTTCATCTTGGGAATTAGACGACGCTGAGGTTCAACAACGAGGCTTCGCATCATCTTCCATATTAATGGCATGTTGGCAAATAGAGGGAGAAATCCCCTTCAAGTCATCAAGAGTATAGCCAATAGCACCTCGATGTTTCTTCAATATTTGCAATAATCTTTCTTCTTCAAACTCTGTAAGCTTAGAACTAATAATAACGGGATATATTTTCTTATCATCAATATGAGCATATTTAAGATTATCAGGTAAAGGCTTTAAATCAAAAACAGGATCTTCCTTTGGTGGCGGTGTTGTACCCAAGTCTTCCACCGGTAAATCATGCTTGAGAATAGGTTGGCGAAGAAAAATCTCCTCAAGCTCCTCTCTTTCTTTCCTAAAAACTTCACTCTCGCTATCCTCCAAATGTTGCTTGCAAAGGATTGTTAGGAACAAGAACAATAGATGCACACTTGCTCCATTTTAAAATCATTACTAGGCAAATCAGCTTTATAAGGAGTTTTAGTAAATTTAGAGAAGTTAAACTCATAAGATTCACCAGAC
Source organism: Lolium rigidum (assembly GCF_022539505.1). Lineage (NCBI taxonomy): Eukaryota > Viridiplantae > Streptophyta > Magnoliopsida > Poales > Poaceae > Lolium > Lolium rigidum. The sequence continues at coordinate 21,672,672 of NC_061509.1, read as the reverse complement.
AAATTTGGTCAAAATTTTCTCTTTCTTGCAATCTATAATAGCTCCACAAGTATTTAGAAAAGGTCTACCAAAAATGATAGGACAATAATCACTAGCAGCAGAACCAAGTACCAAAAAGTCAGAAGGATATTTAATCTTACCACATAGAACTTCCACATCTCGAACAATACCAATTGGTGAAATAGTTTCTCTATTAGCCAGCTGAATAACCACATCAATTTCTTCAAGTTCACAAGAATCAATTTCGTGCATAATCTCCGTATATAGCTCATAAGGTATAGCACTAACACTTGCACCAATATCACATAAACCATAATAGCAATGATCACCAATTTTAACGAGATAGCATAGGAACACTAGCTTGTTTGGGTTTATTAGGATGTGAAACAATATTAGAAGCATCTTCACGAGAAAATAATATGACCATCCTCAACATTTTCGAGTCACAAGATCTTTAACTATGGCAATAGCGAGGTTCAACTTTTATTTGTTCTTCGAGGTTCTCTAGGTTTCTTTTCACTTTTATGAACCGCACTATTTATAACGAGTACTCTTTCATTTTAGCGAGAAAAGGAGTTTTTTCAATATAAGCTTCAGGGAATAACGCGATCGGCGGTTTCAACTACAACACACTTATTAATAGATGAATCAATTTTATCTTTATACGGTTCATGATACTTATCAAAATTCTTCTTAGGCAATTCATAATGAGAGGCAAAAGCTTTATAAAGGTTTGCGGCAACTTGAGAATCAAGGCCATATGTAGCACTAATATTACGAAATGTATCGGTATCCATAAAAGCTTCAATGCATTTATAATCATAAATTATACCTGATTCTCTATCTTTGTCATTCTCCCATCCTTCGAGTATTTTCTTGGATCCGATCAAGAAGGTCCCTTTTAAACTCTTCTTTATTGCGTGTAAATGATCCAGAACAAGAAGTATCTAGCAAGGTCTTGTCTTGAAAAGAAAGTCTTGCATAGAAATTATCAATAATAATATTACCAGGAAGCTCATGAATGGGGCATTTGAGCATTAAAGACTTCAATCTCCCCCAAGCTTTGGCAATACTCTCTCCATCATGAGGCTAGAAATTATATATGCGGTTCCGATCTTTGTGAATTTCACTTGGAGGATAAAATTTGGAATAAAATAAAGGCACAATGTCCTCCCAATCAAGAGAATCACCATTCTTCAGCAATTTATACCAATGCGCCGCTTTACCAGACAGCGATATAGAGAATAGCTTCTTCCTAACTTCATTCATAGCAATACCTGCACACTTGAATAACCCGCATAATTCATGCAAAAACAATAAATGATCACCAGGATGGACAGTTCCATCCCCTTCATAGCGGTTATCCATAACATGTTCAATAATTTTCGTAGGTATTTTATATGGTATTACTTCCTCACCTGGCGCCTCATCCACTACCGTTGCAGTAGTAGTAGATTTCCCAAATAGAAATTGAAGAGAAGATCTCTCCATAATGACTTATAGCAGACGAGCGAAAACAAAATCAGCACAAACAGGTAAAAGTTTTCCTTACCAATTCCACTTACCAATAGCGCTTCACTCCCGGCAACGGCGCCAGAAAATAGTCTTGATGACCCACAAGTATAGGGGGTGTATCGTAGTATCTTCGATAAGTAAGAATGTCGATCCCAACGAGGAGCGAGAAGGTGTTGACAAGCAGTTTCGATGAAGGTTTCACTGTAAATGCTCACAGACAAGTATTCAGGGGATTTTGATGTAACAGATGAAATAAGTACGAGTAAGTAAAATGCGAGAGAAATAATTGCAGCGAGTGTCCCAATCCTTTTTAGCACAAACGACAAGCCGGTTTGTTTACTTATAATGACCAAACGTTCTCGAGGACACACGGGATTTTAGTCTAGTGCTTTCGTTACATACAGCTGATTAATCTTCATTGTTTTGATAAGTGTTGTGTGGGTGAACCTGTGCTAATGTACCGCCCTTCCTAGGACTAATACATACTTGTGATTATACCCCTTGCAAGCATCCGCAACTACAAGAAAGTAATTAAGATAAATCTAACCACGGCCTTAAACTGCGAGATCCTGCACGATCCCTCCTCGCATCGATATACCAACGGGGGTTTAGGTTTCTGTCACTCCGGCAACCCCGCAATTGGCAAACGAGTACAAGATGCATTCCCCTAGGCCCATAAATGGTGAAGTGTCGTGTAGTCGACGTTCACACGACACCACTAGAAGAATAACACCACAACTTAAATATCATAACATTGAATATTACTCAACCATAGTTCACTACTAACAATTAGACTTCACCCATGTCCTCAAGAACTAAACGAACTACTCACGAGACATCATATGGAACATGATCAGAGGTGATATGATGATGAATAACAATCTGAACATAAACTTGGTTCAATGGTTTCACTCAATAGCATCAACAACAAGTGTGAATAGATACCGGGAGAGTTTCCCCTATCAAACAATCAAGATCAAACCCAAATTGCTATGGCGGTGACGAGGTGCTGCGGAGGAGATGGCGGTGATGATGGTGAAGATGATGATGATGGTGATGGAGATGATGTCCAGCTCGATGGCGGTGACGATGGCGTCGATTTCCCCCTCCGGGAGGGAATTTCCCCGGCGGATTCCTGCCCGCCGGAGAGCTCTTTTCTCTCTGGTGTTCTCCGCCCCGCGAGGCGGGCTGTAACCCTTCGTGAGGATTCCTCTCTTGCTTAGGTCTTCGGGACGAAGGGTTTCGCGAAGAAAAGGAGGCGAAAGGGGTCGTGGGCCCCCAGACCACATGGCGGCGCGGCCAGGGCATGGGCCGCGCCGCCCTAGGGTGTGGGCCCACCCTGGGTCCTCCTGGCCCCTCCTTCTGGCTCCCTTCGTCATCTGGAAAAATAGGAATTTTGGTAAAACTCCCTTCCACAGTTGATCTTCCGAAATATTGCATTCTGACGGTGCTTTTTCCAGCAGAATCCTGGCTCCGGTGCTTGATCTCCAAATAATCATGAAACATGCAAAATAGATGAAATAACATAAGTATTGTGTCCCAATATGAAATATATCAATGAATAACAGCAAATTATGATATAAAATAGTGATGCAATTTGGACGTATCAAGCCCCCTCCGCTCCGTCCGCATATAAATTTAGATCTTTCGTTCAAAGTTTTTGGAAGGTAAATATCTCAGATTCATATTTGAAATCTCTATAGAATCCTTGAAAAAGACTTTTTATACATAAGAAATAAAAGGAACTTAGACTATATGTGGGATCTAATACACACCACTCTCTCTTTTTTGTGGGGTAATACTACACCACTCTCTAATATAATGGTGTATCGGCTCTATCTATAATATCTAAATTTAAGCAACCCACTAAAGGTAATTCTCTCAACATGCAAGCATGCCACATCATTAGGTGGCCCATATTAAAAAAACTTATATCCAAAAATATAGCTATGCCACATCATCAATACCTCTTTTTATTTTTATTAGCAGCAAATGATCACTTTCATTTCTTCTAATTAATCAGTCATTATTAAAAGGAGTCATGCACCATCTATTCACCTCCCTCACGAACGTTTATCTCTTTGTTCATGTCTTGGGATTGTCCCCTAACTCATAACTTTGCTTCTCCTCATCTTCCACTCCCAAAAGTCAATAGCATAGACCATGCACAACCTAGGCCTTGGGCTGTTGTAAATGGAACTTCCTCTTCAAATGGTTTCATTTCTTATCCTCTTCCTCTTCTCCATTAAGTCCTCTTAGAAACTGAGACACCAACACCTGACCACTTTCTCTCCTCCGTGATCTCTACAAGAAAAATTTTATGGAGGCATCTGAGCAGCTTACGTTTGAAACTAATGAAGAATCTGAGGAGACATATTGTGATATAAAAAGCCCTACTCCAAAGAGGGAATCTCCAGCCATATTGACTATTGGTGTTCGCTACGATCCAACACATTTTTTCTCCATCACGGTTAGGCATTCATCTACCAGGAGTGGTCACTTTTCGAATTTGTCATGTACTCATGTGCCAGACAGTTTGGACGAAGCACGTGGACATTGTTGTTGATGCTTCTCCTATCGCTCTGTGCTATATTGTTGAAGCCACCATTGATCGATCGAACCTAAATTTGGAGTATACTTCTTATGTCTGCTGATTATGGTGTGTCTTCAGTCAAGCAACCCAATATGCATATCGACTTGATCGAGCTAACAAAGGCTTGCAAACATGTATACTGGACGCAAAACAGGGGGTTAAAGTATCACATCACAAGTTATTTCTTCTCAAGTTTTAAATTGTCTGAACTTGCTGTCATTACCATGCAACTAGGTATGTGGCTGTAAAAAATTCAACCAGGTATGCCAAGTTCTCTGTCCATCCATTCATAAAATTTCTTATTTAGGTGTGCCACAAGTATTATGCAACTCAGTTTTATATGCGTGTGTGAACTAGCTGGTGAATGTGTTCTTTTCTGTAGCCTTTCTCCAGCTCAACGTACGAAGATCGGAAGATGTGATTGATTCTCAAAAAAGTAAAAGTATATAGGTGCAGGAAACAAGCTACACCATCTGTTTTGCAGCTATGATTTTAAAGATTGATAAGGGTGTAAAATTCCACATATTTTGGGCTTATGAGATATTAGAAAAACCATTACTACCTACTCTATTTTGTGCAATTGTTCTCTAAAATCTTTCATGCAAGAATTCAGATTTTTTTGTTCTTAATCTTGAGAACTATCTTTCTTTCCCTTTATTTATATGGATTAATTTGGTCTGGACTTAAACTTTGTTTTTTGCCTTTTGCATGATTTAGGGTGCTTTATTGTTTCCTCAGTTTTATGGATATCAGAAGATGCTTCTTTTATCTGTAAAAATATCTCAAGCGAATTTGACACTGAATATTCACATGTGAAAACGTATACTAGAAGCAAGCTTATCCGAACTAAAATAGAAAATTGTTCTTGTATAAGTACACATATGCAGTCACTCTCAAAGAAACGTTGTTACCAAGTAAAATAAGTGTAATGTTCTTCAAAGCTCGGTCCAATCCTCTTCAAAACAGTTAGACTAATACTTTGATGACATTTACCTGAGAAAATACATATTACAGGCACATATGTGTTGCAATATGCCACTCAATATTCATGCTCATCAGATTTTTGTTTATTCACATCAAATTAAGTTGAAGTTTCCGCCGCAACGTGCGGAGTATCATCTAGTTACATAATAAGTAGATTCCTAAATTTGACCCCATATCTGACAGAGACGTGGTGCTGTTAAAAGTAACATGTACTGTCATGCAAATTTTTTGTTGTCGATTTGTTAAATAAGCTCGTGCTTTAAACCTGTCCTCGCTCGTGACACTCAACTTTCACCCATCATTGTCCGCTTTTTCCGTCTTTCGATCTAGAGTTGTATCCATGTTGTATTCCTAGATTTCTCTTCCTCCTTCATTTTATACAAGAACTACCACAGTCCACAGAGCAGTCACGGTCAACACGACAACCCGATCAACTGAAGCCATGGTGACGAGGCCACAAGCGGTCGGCGGCATCAAGGCTGACGACAGGGACACGTACAAGGACCTGCTTCCGGTGATGGCGGGGACCATGGGGCTGCTGGCGGAACTGCATGTGGGATTCCAGGTATTGGCAGACCTGGTGAGGGGCGCGATCACGGCGGAGAAACTCTGGCGGAACGTAGAACGTGTGTTGGGTGCGGCCGGCATAACGGACGAAGAAGCGGCCACGATGCGGGAGGGCGACCAAAACGATGATGGTGCATTGGGAGTTCTGCGTGCTCATGGTGGTGCGGTTCAGCCTAGGGATCATGCGTGACGCCGGGGGATGGCTCGAAGAGGTCATTGCAGACGTGTTGCGACGTGGGCCACCGCCCTGCTTCGGTCACCCGCGCAACTGGGTACCACGGTTAAAAGGCGGAATGTTCTTCAGTGAAAGTCGATAGCGAGGTGTATGTGGTGACTTCATTATTCTCAAGACCTGTCGGATCAATTTGTTGGACTCAGCAGACTCTCAGAGATGCCCATAGACATAGGGTGTAAGTTCATAGGGGTGAGTGTATGTACGTATGTGTGAACGTCTGCGATCGTCTGTGTTCAGCGTAAAAAAAAAACTATGACGTGCATGGACCTTTTTGTGTTGGTTTGTTAGTTTTGCTCGTGCATGGACTTCAGTTCAGTCATGGCTAAGTGCCTAAGTGGCTAGTGATAACACTTTCACCCATCGTTCTTCGTTTCTTATGTGTGTTTCAGTCTCGAGCCGTTAATGTGTGCGAGGTTTGTTTGGAACTTACCCATTTTTCAAGACATTGCGATATTGTTTGAAAAAAGAATCTTGCCTCCGTTAGTTCTTCCATTTCTTTGATATTTAAATTTGGGGTCTTAGTATGCAAAGTTGGTTTGAAACGGGCCTATGCCTAAACCTTACAATATTGTTTTGTAAAACAAAGTTGCTTCCTTCTTGCTTCACAAACATAAATTATATTTGGCACTTGACCTTGGACTTACACACATTGTTATTGCCTGTTAAATGGATGGAACACGCATGATCTTCACCTATATAAGAGCCTTAAGTTACGACACAGATTTGGTGGACATGGTCACATTGGTGTAGGCTCACCCATTTTTCAAAAAAATCAAAATATGCCATTTGAGTTTGGAAAAAAAATGTACATATTATGTTGATACTTACTCGTGCCAATTCTCAAGTGAAAATACGACCATATGTGACCTACACAAAAAAGAGAAAACAGAAATTTGTATTACTTTGAACAATACAAATCCAATCATTATAGTGTTATTTGCCCATTTTGTTATTTGTTTTGTAGGTCACATATAATCGTATTTTTCCTTGAGAATTGGCACGAGTGAGTATCAAGATAATATGTACATACAAAAATTTATTTTATTTTATTTTGAAACTTTTAGAAGGAATTTTTCAAATTTTGAATAAATGGGTGCCCCTACACCCCCCACTAGCTATTTCCTCCTTAAAGACATATAAATCGAGATATGACCACACAGTGAGATGGGAAAAATGCCAACTAGCAAAGATAAGTGGCTCCTATAATCTAGAATCTATTGACAAATCTCTTCTATGATATTTGTTAGACTTGTACATTAAAAGTCACCCTATATCAAGATATTGAAATAAACATACATATAAGAACACTATATTTTATATGAGTGCACCCTTTAGTGTGAAGATAAATTTGATTTCATCTTCTTTTGTGACTTCCTAGATTCAACAGAACACAGATAAAACAAATGTCATGAAACAAATCTGATAAAACAACATAGTTTTATTGGGATAACAAAGAATGTTTCCTCTTTAGCACAGTCGTGTTTGTATAAAAGTGAAAATCTAGTTATAATATTACACATGTGTAATATTTTTACTTGCAAATAGTAAAATATTCGAATTCCAATGTTAAAGGTTGTTTCATCAAAACAACTAATTTATAATTGGTGAAACAAGGATGTGAAAGAAATGTAAAAATGTTTAGTATAAATGTGTGAATGTCAATTGTTTTCACTAGCCATGAGCTCGAGGGAGTGAAACTCGAATCATGAGATCGTGTGGAGCTCGAAGCCGCATCCATAGTCAGCGCTCAGGAGGGCAGCCGGGAGCTCAGTAGTCGTCAGCGAGTTCCGATAGGGGTGTGAAGATCGAGAACGAAGCGAGAGATCTCAAAGCTAGGGTTCCACAGTTTTCGGTGATTTGCGTATGCGCAACAAAAAGAGCCGCTTACTACACGTATGAGTATGGAAGCCTCGTTTTTCTTTTAGCATCCTAAAAACAATACATGGTGGTTTTGACTACATGAGCTTCAGATCCGATACTCAAAACTGGTAGGTTTCTTTACGATGTAGTTATTTTAATTATCTCCTCGAGGTGATCTTATCCAAAATGTAAATAGTTTATGTCCCTTGCTATTTCAGGCAAGCGGATGCTATCTTGCTTGTGGCTGTCACATATGGGTTCGCCAATGTTGATCTTCACCACATTCATCACTTGGCGGATCCAGGCATGAATGTGATCAATATTCATGCATTCCATGTTCTTCATTCAGATGGTTGTCAAAAGTCATAGAGATTGAAATAAACGGAATGCACATAATCATGTAGTGGCACTCTACGAGTTTGACCATGAAACCCATAATGTAGTTTGACCATGAAATAAACTGAATATTTTCTTCTATTTTCAGATTTTCTCAATAACATGTCAACTAGTACAAAGCTAATATACGATTTGCATGCTTTTTCATTTTGCTTTTTCCTATGATTTTTCTTGATCTTGTTTACCAATAGGCATAGACGGTTTCCGGAGCCGTCGCTCTCGGACCGGAAGGCACCAGAAACCATCCCAACCAAAGAGCTTGTTAGGTGTGTGCAAGCCACGCCCCCTCCCCACCACCACTATGCCAAGCTCAGTAGTTTCATGTTTATGTTAGCAAAGCAAACGATGCAACTTCACTGGCTAATATTAAGGTGTTGTAGAGAGCCCCATGAGCCATCTAACCAAATACCAAATATAGATGGTAAGAGGTGTTTGGTTCCATGATATATGAACCGTATGTTGTACAGTAAAGTGTGGCCGTGATAAAGTGTGGCAAGAAGCAAACAAGTATCAAATTACCAAAATTTGGTTTGACAAAGTGTGGCCGGCCGGACCCCTTATACTAGATGGTTGAAGGCATTATCGAATATTGATAGCCAGAAGAGCCAAACAAGAGCGTGACTCGCCAAACCAGGCGTGCACATGACACGGTCGCCGGACAAGAATCTGGTGGATCCAGGATCCAGAGAGTCGTAGAACGCGATCGCTTCATGTGTGACCCGTTGCGCTGCAGCTAGGGCTCAGAGCATGGAGCAACGTGTCTCCTCCCACGCTCCATCCTCGAGCACCGGCGCGGTCGGCCCAGAAGAGCCATGATGGGCAACCACACCAACGGACAAACCCATCGCTCTCGGCCCGGAAGTCGCCGAAAACCGGCCCAGCCAAAAGCACTGGCCGCGCGCGCGCGTGCACGCCACGTCCCATGTCTTCCCCACCACCACACCAAGCTCACACGCGCTCGGCTAGCTAGCTCGAGAACACACTGCCCAGCTCTCTCTCGTTCGTTCGTCCAGCTCCGTTCATTTCCTTATCTCCTCTCTCTCTCCACCCCCACCAGCCACATCTCCACCGACCGATCGCGCGCGCGCGAGCAGACACCCCCAGCCCAGCCAAGGACGCGCCCATGGCCGCACCGATGGCCTCGCCGCTCACGGCCGTCGCCCGCGCCGCCCGCCTGCACCCTGTCTCCTGCTCCGCCTCCACGCCCAAGAACCCCAAGCATTCGCCGCAACACCAACCACCGCGGCCATCCACCTCTCCTCTACCAACGGCGCTCGTGGCCGCAGCGGCGCCGCTGCTGCTGGCGGCGCTCCCGCCCCCGGACGCGCTGGCGGTGGGCGGCGAGCTGGGCATCCTGGAGGGAACCACAGTCGCGCTGCTGCACCCGGCCATCATGGGCGGCCTCTTCGCCTACACGCTCTGGGCGGGCTACCTCGGCTGGCAGTGGCGCCGCGTCCGCACCGTGCAGGACGAGATCACCGACCTCAAGAAGCAGCTCAAACCGGCCGCCACCGCCGCCGTCGCCGTCGGAGCCGGGGACTCGGCCCCGCCCGCCCCTCCTGCCGCCAAGTCGCCCACCGAGATCAAGATCGACGAGCTCACCGAGGTAATCACTTTCGAACGCTCGTCTTCAAGTAGTTCGACCTGTTGTTCTTGCAATGCCGCCGTGTCTGATTTGCTCTGCCTGCCTCTGCTCCGGCGCGCGACATGAACGAACGCAGGAGAGGAAGAAGCTGGTGAAGGGGTCGTATAGGGACAAGCACTTCAACGCGGGGTCCATCCTGCTGGGGCTGGGCGTCACCGAGTCCGTCGGCGGCGCGCTCAACACCTACCTGCGCACGGGGAAGCTCTTCCCGGGCCCGCACCTCTTCGCCGGCGCCGCCATCACCGTGCTCTGGGCGGCCGCCGCGGCGCTGGTCCCGGCCATGCAGAAGGGGAACGAGACGGCAAGGAGCCTGCACATCGCGCTCAACACCATCAACGTCCTGCTATTCGTCTGGCAGATCCCCACCGGGCTCGAGATCGTAGGCAAGGTCTTCGAGTTCACCAAGTGGCCATGAGCATGAGCTGGTCTTGATCACTCGATACACAAGAATTCCATTAGGCAGGCATGATCCATCAGCATCCACGTACGTGGTTGTTTGCTTCGTCTTCCTCTGTTAGAGTCTGTTAATAACATCACTCGCCGACTTTTAAGTGCAAAGTTTTGGTGACACTTGTCACATGATAAATATATAGAACAAATATGTTTTTTCCGACAAGAATTCTCCATCACTGAAAAATTTAAAATCCCAAATAGTTCTTGCAAGATATGAAGATTATTGTTCAGTCGCTGTACGATTAGGTTCATCGAGGCGATGACCAACATTGAGCGATAAGCAGGCATGGTGGCGCGGAGACATGAGCAAGTGAGAATGTTTATGGCGGCTGTAACACTTGCCTCCCGTGTTGCTCTCCTAAGGGCGACACCGGAGGCCCCCAACTCTAGCCCGCCGATGTCCCTCTCCACCCTCCCTTTCCTCCTCGCCGCTACCAGAGACAGCCGCCTGGAAAGCCCGTCGGCTCGTCAGGGATGGTGGCGGCGGGGACTTGCTGCTTCCCCGCGCGGAGGGCTTCGGCACGCGAGGCGGCGACCTCGACTGGTGAGGCGACACCAGTGAGAATGTTTATCGTGCTTTCTCGAGACGTATATGTAGTTCTGAGGTAGGATTTGATGATTTTATATGATGTGGGCAAGAATGATGAATGTGCTTGGAATAGGAACGTGGGAAAAAGGATTTGAGTAAGTGGCATATATCATCTAAAAATTGGAAGTATGTTGATGTTGTTGGAAGGATACTTTGCAACGGAAATTTCCAACAAATGCTGCCATGAAACACTGATTGTGCAAAATTTTAAGACAAGATGCTACCTATGTACAATCAAGCTATTCATTTTTGCCGCACATTCAACAAAAAATATTATTTATATTAGTTTGGAACGCACTAGGCATTAGCCGGCTGTTGGTTCAGGTGGTGTCATTCGCACGATTGCAACGAATGTATGTTTTTGACAAAAGAATTTTCTATTGATTAAAAAAACTAAATCCCAAATAGTTCATGTCAGCCCGGGGTTTTTCTTGGACATCCGTGGGTGCTCAATATTACTCCTCTCTGGCAATTGCATCGTTGTCGTTCACCACCCTTTGCTAGGGAAATTGTTCCGTCACTATACAATTAGTTTCGTCAAGCTTTCTCACCATACATTGTCCGACGAGCACTATAGTGCAGAGACATGAGACAGTAAGAATGTTCATCGTGCTTTTGCGAGATGTATATGTGGTTCTTGGGGTAGGATCTAAGAATTTTATATGATGTGGGCGTGGATGATTAATGTATATGGGTTAAGATTGTGGAAATAAGAAAGTATTTGAGTAAGTGATATATCATCTAAAAATTAGAAATTTGTTGATGCTTGCCATGGCACATTGGTGCGCAAAATTTCAAGACAAGATATTAGCTCTTCATTTGTCATATCTACCACATATTAAATTTTAAAAATATGTATATTAATTTGGCGCAGTAGGCATTAGCCGGCTGTTGGGTGGTGTGGTGTCCTCCAGATGCCTTTTTCGTTCACGGGCAACACCGTTTGCAACAAATCTCCCCTTACCACATAGAAAATATGCCCAAATTGTTGCAACATTGAAATATGGCTATGTAGCAAAAGATATGTGTATATTACAAATCTATATTGGTTTCCACAAAACATTGATAATTTTGTTGCAACACAAAAGCTAAATGCATGCAATATATCTAACCAAGGGGAACACAAAGAAATAAAACACACTTAAATATGAGAAATTCACCTTCAAGCGTACACCCAGGATCTTTGATACATGTTACCTTTGTGTAAACAAAAAAAAACATATACACTTGGCACTTGTAGAAACACTCTTGAATAAAAAGAATCCCCACAAATCTCTAACCTCCACCATCAACAACAATGGAGATACCGATTTCATTGTCCCAAACTCATTCCTTCCAACCTTCCTTTATCATTGAGTTGCTAACATGGAGAATCTCGCGAGCGAAGCTTCCTCCAACGAAGGAACGTGACATGCCCTCCAAATCCACCTATGGTTTGAGCCTCACTATGTCACCTTCACTAAAGTTGGAGTGACTGCCGGAGTTCCTACAGGTCGGGAGAAGGCGAGAAAAGCAGAGAGGAAACTAGGAAGAAATAGTGCCAGGAGGAAGAAGGTGTGGTGGTGGTGGTGTTGATCATTTTAATTTTGCTCAAGTTGAAGCTGTTGATTCGCCGGTGAAATCAAAACATTTCCCCTTAACTTTAGAGTTAATATTTTAGTAAAAATTAAAACAGGGTCATACATATTATGAATTTTGAACAAAATGTTAGTAGTGCGATAGAGTGAATGTAGTACTCTTTCAAATTTGGGGCATCAATAATCAAGGTCCGAGCCTTTATGAAACCATCTTATCTTTCGTCACACAACTATGCAGTTGTTGAGTTATACCATATTCAAAGAACAAACATTAAATTAGAAAATGATGGCAAATAAAAATTATCAATGGTGTTTATTATCAATAGACATGTAAAACAACTCTTTGAACCAGCTATTGCAGAGCAGATTTTACAAATTCCAATTTCTAGCCATGCAGGGGCTGACTTTGCTTGTTGGCCGTCCACTCGCCATGGCACCTACACATTGTGCGATCAGGTTATAATCTTGCTCGATTGTCCAAGTTTCTTCTGACGAGAAGTAAGGCAGGAGGTCTGAGTTCGGGCTAGCTGGCTAGTGACAAACAATGGAAAGCGATGGAAGATCAAAGCTCCGGGCAAGATGAAAATCCACCTTTGGCGGTTTGCCCATGATTGCCTTCCCAATGGTGTTCAGTTGCGTAAGCGCTGGGCCTTGTGTGTTTTGTGGACAATAGAGGGTATTGATCATGCTTTACTTACTTGCTACTAGTTTGACCGCGGCGTGTGGAGGGAAGTTAAGCAGACAAATAGGCAATGGTTGTTTGACTTTCTTGATCAAGCCAATGAGTTACAAGCTACAACTTTGGCAGTTTGCTTCTGACACATTTGGGAAGCTCGAAATGATGCTCGGAATTTGTCTGTGAAACCCAGCCGAGCTCGTACTTGTGGGAAGAGTCTAGCTTACATCGATCTAATCAGAGAGTATCTTTTCAAAATACCCTCGGCATCTAAGTGTGAATCCAATACCACTGTTACCAGATGGAGTCCACCGCCGTCGGGAGTAGTCCTTGTTTTTTTTAGATAAAAGGCCTAAAGGGCCCGACTTTAAATTAATAAAGTCCTCAACCGGCTAGGATACAACGGTGTTGCTTACACGCACTTGAACAAGTTTAAAAGAGAAGCAAAACCCTATAGGAACTAAAAGCAACGGGAGCCGCAAGCAGGGCCGAAGCAACAGCAGCAAGTCCTGGAGTACCCCTGTACATCCAGTGCAGGTTTGGACATTGGCAGGAATTAACCTGCGTCCCTAGACTGTCCAACCTCTGCTGTGGAGGAGACTGCACATTGGCACTCGGAGCCGAATTCCGTGAAGCCGCGCCATCGAAACACCATCTTGCACAAGCCACGAAGAACTGCCACGGACGGAAGGGACAAGGGCCAAGCGAAGAGGAGAAGCACCAGCGCCAAAAGGATGAAGAACCGGCTCGGAGACCACCTCGCCGTGCTTCGCTGCCGGAGGAGGGACCCTTCCCTCCTCACCCGGGCTCGAGGGTGTCGACCCACCGGCAAAACGGGACGAGAGAAGTGGTTTAGCACCCAAAAAGTTTTGAACTTGCTGGGAAGCGCCTCCGACCTTGCCAACACCATGCCCACACCGCACCATCGTCAAAGCCTCCAAACTGTCAACTCCTCCATCCCCTCATCCCAAAGCGGCGCCTCCAAGGAGGAGAACGACGCGGAGCGCCGTCGTCGCTAAGCCAAAGCCTAGGTTTTCACCCGGGGTGGAGGGGAAGGGAAAGGTAAGGTAACCTCATCCACCCTTCAAGAAGGAGAACAGCAACCACTGTCGTCGTTGCGGATGTGGCTGGCGAAGCCAGCCAAGGGTTTCCCCCGGAAAACCACCTGAACGCCTCGCACGGATGCGGATCAGTCAGTCCGAGGACCAACTGAGCTGGATCTGGCGCGGAGAAGAAGAGCCATGGAGACATCAACAGGAGTAGTCCTTGTCAATTCAGACGCAACTATCTTTGAGGCTATGAGAGGAATGGGAGCAGACATCGTGGTACGTGATCATCTGAGAGCTTGCTTGGTGGCATGCCGTCAGCAGCTACAGGGTCTTGCGCCACCGGAACAGGCAGAAGCTTTGTCCCTTCATCGAGTTGTCTTGCTAGCTCTAGATGAAGGTTTTGACAAGGTGGCGAGGGTGCTCCCGGCAATGCCCACCATGAGAGGTTTAGGGTTGACGGAATCCTGCAGGCTAGCACGAGACATCGGATACCAAACAAACGGGGAGAGAGATTTACCCAGGTTCGGGGCCCTCGATGAGGTAAAACCCTTAGTTCCTGCTTGTCCGATCTTGATTATTGAACATATCGGGTTACAATGGGATAGCCGATAGGCTGTGATGGTTGTCTCGTCGAGAGGCTAAGATTCTAGGGTTCTAGCTCTAACTTGCGGTGGATCTACGTATTGAAGTTTTTTTTCGGCAGATCCTCTCATGGCCTTTATATAGCAGGCCAGGTCCCAAGTGTTCTGTTTGGATTCGACTAGGTTACAACAGGATATATTCTAATCTTTCCTTGTTCGGTATCTTCTTGCCTTGTTCGTCAAGAATCCTTCTTTGGGTAGGTCTCCTTCACTAGAATCAACGTATAGGCCCACCTTAGTTGTTGGGCAATTTTCATAGGCCCCTAGTTAAGCCAAAAAAGGTAGACTAATGTTGGTTACTCGAAGGGTAATGCTCACATCAGTCATCTTCGCAACAGACCGTCGCCTCAATGCTACGATAATGGATAGATCATCGGTGGTTATACTGGTTAGTGGTATCAAGGCCACCGTC
Source organism: Lolium rigidum (assembly GCF_022539505.1). Lineage (NCBI taxonomy): Eukaryota > Viridiplantae > Streptophyta > Magnoliopsida > Poales > Poaceae > Lolium > Lolium rigidum. The sequence goes on along the minus strand of NC_061509.1, from coordinate 21,657,480 downwards.
ACCACCTTCGCATCGGATTCGTTCATCCATGTAAAGCGTAATCTGAATGAAGCAGCGCACATCTTAGCTAAATTTTGTTTTAATGTTCCCTCTAGTAAGATTTTCCATTCTACGCCGGATTATATCCGGGGATTGGATTATAATCTCGTCATAAAATTGGGTTCGACTTGGTTGGTCCAATTTCCAAGATGGAATTGGATTATCAGCTACTGTACTTTTATTATGTCTACTAAACTATCTTTCTGAATCAAAACTCACTCCTCAGCATCATTCACTGTATTGATCCAGATTGTTAGGATTTAATTAGTTTACTTAATTAAAGGGAATCCTCCCTATGTAACCGTCGTCGTGCGGTTGCTTCGGCAACCGACGCGACGCTCCCTCACACCCCCACGATCAGTCGCGTCTCCTCTTCGCGACGGTTGACCTTGTATAAATACCCGATTGTCAATGGAATAAAGAACACAGTTGATTCATTTGCTTCTCTCTCGATCGCTCTCAGTTTTCCTTCGAACACGTTATCAGCACGCTCTCAATCCCGAGCGATTTCGAGATCGGAAGAGACAAGAACAAGAAGAAAAGGTGAGAAACAATGCCTGCGGGAGGTTTCCTTGGATTCCTCCTTCGTCTTCTTCGCCGGGAAAGTCGCCGGAGCCGCCTCGTCGCGCGCCGCCGCCATGGTGCTGGTGGACTTCGCCGCCACAACCGCCATGTGCAGCGCCTTCGACATCTTGGTGGCCGTCGCCAAGTCTTCCGCCGGAACGAACGCCATCGCTATGGCTTCCACGCGGTATGGAGGTCGCCGCCATGGCCCTCGCTGCCATGGCCCTCGTCGTGGTCGTGGAGGTGGTGATGGCGCAGGGCCATCAAACGCCCAAGTCGTCCCATCCACATCCGCCCCACTGGAGATGCCGGAGGCACGGCCCGCTGCCGGCGTGGATTCTCGCCGGACCAGCCGCGCCAAACCTCTACGCCGACGAGGAGATGGAACCGGCGGACGACGACGTTGACGTCGACGACTCGGCCCTCGCCGCTCCGCCCCCACCCCTGCCTTGCCCGGTGCACGGCTGGGCCTGCCCGAGGCTTGCACAGCAGGGAATCCATGGCCAGGAGGAGGCCGAGCCCGTGGTGCCTGAGGCGGCGTCGCCGGACCTGCCGTCCCCAACTCCGGCGCACGAGCCCGGCCCGTCAAGCATCGAGTCCGCCACGCCAAGCGGCCGGACTCGCACCGATGGCCGTGCGTGACGCCGTCCTCGACAACGACGCGGGAGGCTGCCGCCGCCGCCGCACGGCCTCCTCCAACGCCGCCTCCGCTTCATCGTGCCGCGCGCCGTGCTGCGAGGCCAGCCGCGCCGGCCGGCGGCCGGAGGAGTGGAGCCCGGCGAGGCTCTCCAACGGCCACTCCAACGGCGTCGCCCGGGGACCCTGCTCCTCGGAGGATCCTCCGACGAGGAAGAGGACGGCCGGAACACCCGTCGCCGGTGATTGCTGATGCGGCCGGCCGGCCTCGTGCTCTCCGCGTGGTATTTGTACGTGAGAATGGGGATGGAGAGCCTGGACTTGTTTCCTCTCTCTCCTTATCTCTTTGATCGACCAGGAGAGTGCATACGTGGCCATGTGCATGCGGAGACACCAGCAGGCCTTGCTGTCTACTCCGTATTTACTACTAGTAGCTATTTGCTTTATTGCTTCGTAGTACTAGTTCAGCTTATTAGCAAATTAGTCTTATAACAGTGGTTCTAATTTAGTCCTGTTTAGACTCTGTTTAATTCAGTACAAGTTTTTCAGTACTGTTTTGTGTATTACTGAAAATGTGTGATGTAATACATTTCCGTGTGTGCACATGTTGAGATTTATTACATTCACTGTTTGCAATTGAGATTGTAAATTTCTTGCAAACTGAAATGCAAAATTCAAAGTGATTTCCTTCAAATTGATGTTTTGGGATCACAAGGTGGTGTGTAGATCTACTGCATTGCAGATTATCTCCACTACTAATTAAGCCTACATTTTGTCATGATTGATATTTTGATTGCTTAAAGTGCTCTTCCATACATTTTATTAAGTTATGACACAAGGTACTAGAAATATGAGTATCTACTGATTTTATCAGATTATACTCTCTAGTGCTGAGAGATGGACCCCGAAATTTTCTTTGGGGAGTATCTACAACGTGTCATACTTAACAATTTGAAGTTCACACTAATGGTTTCAAGCCCACTCCTTGAAATCATCATTAATTTTGCAACCTTCATTACAACATAACCATGATGGTTTTTGGTTTACCAAGTGTAAATTAATAATCTCTGGTTTACCCATGTAGGTAACCGATGGCTCGAGAATTTGAGGCACTCGCCCTCAATGGCCACAACTACCCTACTTGGGCCATGGACACGAAGATCGCTCTTGCATCTCGTGGGATAGTGCGTGCAATCCAGAGCGAGCGGGATCCACTGCCCGCTGGAGTCACGCCACTAACGGATGAACGAAGTATACCGCCTTATACATTATAAGGCACCATATTCACCCGGATCTCAAGTCTGAGTACTTGGAGGAGGAATCCCCTAGTACCCTGTTTCGAGGCCCTCAAAACGAGGTATGAACAGCGAAGGCGGTTGTCCTGCCAGAAGCACTCCATGATTGGACTCACCTCCGTCTTCAGGACTTCAAGTCCATCGGAGAGTACAATCACGAGGTTCATAAGATCAGTTCCAAGCTGCGCTTTTGCGGGAAGGAACCTGCGATGCGGAGAAGATAGAGAAAACTCCGTCGACTATGCTCCCATCCGACGGAATCCTCCAGCAGCGATACCGTGCTCGCGACTACCAAGTCTATTCCGATCTTATTCATATCTTACTTCGAGCTGAAAAGCATGATGAGCTACTCGCTAAGAATGGCTCTCGGCGTCCGGTTGGTTCTCAACCTCTACACGAAGTTCATATGAATGTCGCGAACGGACGAAAGTTTGATGGTGGTTTCAAAGGAAAGCCCTCTAACTTCAATGGTAAGCGAAAGCGCAACCGAACGAGGAAGCCCGAAACTCGGACCGTGGGAAAGGCACCGCAAAGTCCAAGTTTGACAAATCTAAGCTTTGCGACAAGTGTGGATGCTACACGCACCCCACCGACAAGTGCAAGACCCCAAGGCATCCGGCCATTACTGTACCAACAATCCCATGGACGCAACGCACCTCGAGGGAAAAGGTTTGAAGCCAACTTCAACCTTCATCCGAGATGGCACCAATGGAGCTGGCTGTTCGCAAGACGTTCCCTCGGGACCAAGCAACGCCGTTACTCTCCTTCCATCAAAGGACCCTGCAGGAACGGAGGACATGATGGTTGAGTACACCTCAACCGACGTGTTTGGAGACTTCGACTAGTCCCGCTACCTCCTTAGTGACTAATATATTCATGTCCATTTGTGATGTTGTAATAGAACATAAGTATTGTTGTCATTTATATTGTATCAGCACTTTGATATAGTAAGATTGTGATCTATGTATTTAAATCAAGGATTCTTATTGAAAATTCTTCATTTTTATATATAGTTCTCTACGGGGACAATCCGATGGAAGAGGAATTATGCCTTGTGGACGGTGCTACCACAAACTCCATAGCGAGGGAGTTAAAATATTTTCAGACTGCGAAAAAGATGAATGGAGATATTTTAACTATCGCTGGACGCGATACGGTAATTGTTGGCACTCGGACGTGCCATATTTACCCTCCCAAACGGTACACAAGTGATCCTTGAGGATGCCTTGTTGTATCCCGATTCTTCACGTACCTTAATCAGTTATCGAGATATTCGTAAGAATGGATTTCACATCGAAACCCATGAAGACAACAAAGAGGAGTATCTACTCTTCACAAAAGATTACGGATATGGCAAGCAAGTACTTGAAAAAATTCCTTCTCTGTCGTCCGGATTGTACTATACGTACATCAAGCCCGTAGAACATGTTGCTTACAAGGTAATTTTCCAGAATGTTGATGCATTCCAAACCTGGCATGATCGCCTAGGCCATCCTGGTATCGGGATGATGAGGAAGATTACTAGCAATTCCATTGGTCATAATTTGCTTGAGTCCAAATTTCCTCAGTCTTCAGATTTTGTGTGCACATCATGTGCCACGGGAAAGCTTATTTTAAGGCCTTCGCACCTCAAGATACAAGCTGAACCACTTCAATTTCTTGAACGAATTCAAGGAGACATTTGTGGTCCCATCCAACCATTATCTGGACCGTTTAGGTATTTCATGGTTCTTATTGACGCATCTACACGATGGTCACATGTGTGCCTTCTTTCCACACGGAACCATGCATTTGCCAAGATAATGAGGGAAGTAATTAAGTTACAGGCCCATTATCCAGAAAGTCGAATTAAATCAATTCGCATGGACAATGCTGCAGAATTCTCCTCACGTGCTTTCAATGACTATTGCATGGCCCCAGGGATTGAAGTTCAGCACTCTGTTCCATACGTCCACACTCAAAATGGTTTGGCTTGAATCCCTAATTAAGAGGATCAAACTCATTGCAAGACCTTTGTTGATGAATTGCAGCTTGCCAACATCGTGTTGGGGTCATGCGGTTTTACACGCTGCTCGACTTAATACAATTGCGACCTACTGCATATCACAGGTACTTCCCCTCCGCAATTGGTACGTGGAAATCCACCTAGCATTTCCCATCTGCGTAAGTTCGGATGTGCTACATACATCCCGATCTCACCACCTCAGCGGACATCCATGGGCCCACACAGAAAACTGGGGATCTATGTGGGGTACAAATCGCCGTCGATTATTAAGTACCTGGAACCCCTTACTGGGGATCTATTCACAGCCCGTCACGCTGACTGCATATTTGACGAGGAACACTTTCCGGCATTAGGGGGAGATTTCAAGTACCAGAAAGAATGCCCGGAAATTGATTGGAATGCTCTTGCCATTTCAGCCTCCGATCCACGTACCCAAGAGACCGAACTACAAGTTCGGAAAATCATAAATTTGTAACATCTTGCAAATAATCTGCCAGATTCATTTACTGATTTAAAAGGTGTCACAAAATCCTTGAATCCGGCCAGAAATGCGCCCGAAAGAGTGGAGGTACCAACTAAAACCACTCAACTACCCGTTCCCAAAAAGAGGGGGAGTAGTACGGCCTCTGACCAGGATCCCGCTTCTCGCAAGCGGCAAAGGAGAGTGAGGAGAAACTCCTCAAAGTCGGTAGATGCAAGTCAACTCAACGTTGACAAACACCTTATGGGTAGTATACACCCAGTGGAAGGGCAACCTCCACAACCCAGCTCCAGCTTGCACACATCGGTCGGGACATCGGAACACCTAGACTCACGCGTATTGGGAAATCACGAAGAGTTATCAACGGTGCACGAGATATCCATCAACTATATCGATTACGGGGAATCATTCAACCGTAAGTCTACGATTGTCGACACTTATTTTTCTGCTACAATTGCAAATACCCTTCTTAATGATCATGATCCAAGGACTATCGTTGAGTGTGAAAAACGCTCCGACCTGGCCTCAATGGAAGGATGCAATACAAGCGAGAATTAGCCTCGCTTAATAAAAGGAAGGTATTCACGAAGCAATACCTACACCTCCCAATGTTTTCCCTGTGGGATTCAAATGGGTTTTCCTCCGGAAACGGAATGAGAACAATGAGGTGGTGAGATACAAAGCAAGGCTCGTAGCACGGGGTTTCACGCGAGAGCCCGGCATTGATTTCAATGAGACATATTCTCCGGTGATGAGTGGTATCACTTTCCGATATCTAATATCTTTGGCGGTGCAAAATCGTCTATCTATGCGAGTTGATGGACGTCGTGACCGCATATCTTTATGGGTCACTAGATTCGGACATTTACATGAAGGTTCCGGAAGGAATCTACGTTCGGGATGCAAGCACAAAACGCAACATGTACTTGTGTAAAACTGAACAAGTCTCTATACGGCTTGAAACGGTCGGGACGGATGTGGTACAACCGACTTAGTGAGTTCCTTCTTCGCAAGGGTTACTCCAATAGTGATGATTGCCCATGTGTCTTCATCAAGAAGTCCTCTTCAGGATTTTGCATCATTTCAGTGTACGTCGATGATCTCAACATCATTGGCAACACACAAGATATTGATGAAGCACGCAATCATCTAAAGACAGAATTTGAGATGAAGGATTTGGGTCAAACCAAATTTTGCTTGGGTCTCCAACTCGAGCACCTTCCCTCAGGTATAATGGTACACCAAGCTGCCTATATCCGGAAAATATTGGAGAAATTCAATATGGACAAATCCTATCCATCTAAAACTCCCATGGTGGTTCGTTCTCTAGACGTAGAGAAAGATCCGTTCGAGCCGAGGGATGATGGAGAAGAGTTGTTGGGACCCAAGGTCCCATATCTCGGTGCCCTTGGAGCGCTAATGTATCTTGCAAGCCGCACGAGACCGACCTTGCATTTGCGGTGAATCTACTTGCTAGATACGGCGCAGCTCCCACCAAACGACATTGGTCGGGAGTCAAGAATATCTTCCGATATCTCCAAAGCACAAAGGATCTTGGCCTATTCTATCGGTTTCGGAGAAATCCGGACTCCGATGTGATTGGATATGCTCGATGCTGGCTATTTGTCCGATCCCCACAATGCCATATCACAGACCGGCTTTGTGTTCCTACATGGTGGAACTGCTATATCATGGAAGTCTTCGAAACAGACTCTAGTTGCCACTTCCACCAATCATTCTGAAATAATTTCATTATATGAGGCATCACGCGAATGCGTGTGGCTTCGCAGAATGATAAACCACATACAACGATCATGTGGAATCGGTTCTATCGAATCACCTACCATTATCTACGAAGATAATGCGGCTTGTGTTGCACGGATGCAAACAGGATATGTCAAGAGCAATATCACTAAGCATATTGCCCCTAAGTTGTTTTATCCCCATGAACTCCAAAAGGGTGGGGAAATAAACATCTTGCAAGTCAAATCATGCGATAACCTCGTCGATCTATTCACAAAGTCTCTACCAACTTCAACGTTCCGGAAATATATTCATGGAATTGGTATGCGCCGACTTCGGGATTTGCAAGAGTCGGGGGAGTACCTTCTCCGAACTATTCTGTTCAAAGCATCATATTACACTCTTTTTCCCTTTATGAGTTTACTTTACGGGTTCTCATAAAGGTTTTTAATGAGGTAATATCAACATAAGATTATATGTCATATTTTCTGTTTTCCCCACCGGGGTTTTTAGGAAAGTATATACGACATATTTATTGCCCTCTAAATTCTATGGATATACTTCATATCGAGTTAACGGAGGCAATAATCATTATATGTTGGATCATTTTCTCCTTATTTTCCCACGGGGTTTGAAGGAGTTTTACCGAGCATATCCTACACTACTTCTCATATTTTTCCCACAGGGTTTTTGGAGAAGATTATTCCAAGGATGATCAATCACAAGTACAAGGAAGGATTAGGGGGAGTGTTAGGATTTAATTAGTTTACTTAATTAAAGGGAATCCTCCCTATGTAACCGTCGTCGTGCGGTTGCTTCGGCAACCGACGCGACGCTCCCTCACACCCCACGATCAGTCGCGTCTCCTCTTCGCGACGGTTGACCTTGTATAAATACCCGATTGTCAATGGAATAAAGAACACAGTTGATTCATTTGCTTCTCTCTCGATCGCTCTCAGTTTTCCTTCCAACACAGATCACACAACAGTGCACGGAACGGACAGCGACAACAACAGCAGACAATCGGCGCGCACCGCTTTCTCCCCTTCTAAACCCCTCCCTTTCCTCCTCCGCCGCCGCCGCCGCCGGCAATGGAGGGCTTCCACAACCTCCTGGCGCGCCCCAACTCCGCGCCGCTCGCCTTCTCCCTCCCGCGCCCGCGCCGCAGGCCGCCACCGCCACGCCCTCACACCATCGCCTGCCGCGCCGCCAGCCGCTGGGCCGACCGCCTCTTCGCCGACTTCCACCTCCTCCCCGCCGCCTCCGCCGCGCCCGAGCCGCCCTCCGCGGCCCCCGCCTCCGCGTCCCCCTTCGTCCCGCTCTTCCCCGACGCCGCCGACCGATCTCTCCCCCTCCAAGTCGACTTCTACAAGGTTAGTCCCCGTACAAGCATCGCCTCACGGGCATCTCGTGCAATCTCCTCCTAGGTCCTCCTCAGAACACACATCTGATAGATGATAAAGACATTATGCTTGAAATGTGATTGATATTCTGCCTTAACAAAAGCTGTAGCTCCAAGATTTCCCCTTTCACCCCCAAGCCTCCTTTTCTAGGTTATTGTCCCCTCCAACCCCATAAAACCAATGCCCCTTTATCTTCTATACGAACTATTGCATGCATTGGGTGGAACCTTTCAGAAATGATTTGGTCCCTCTTCAGGTTCTGGGCGCAGAGCCCCACTTCCTCGGCGACGGTGTCAGGAGGGCGTTCGAGGCGCGGACAGCCAAGCCGCCGCAGTACGGTTACAGCACGGACACGCTCGTCGGCCGCCGGCAGATACTGCAGATCGCCCACGACACTCTCACCGACCAGAGCTCCCGCACGGAGTACGACCGCACGCTTTCCGAGAACCGTGATGCGGCGCTTATGCTGGATGTTGCTTGGGACAAGGTGAGGTGGTAGGGGCAGCAGAGTTTGCGGCTTGGCTCTTGTTAGGGATACGATTGGTCTCTGCTTAAATTGATTGGCTTGTCGAGCAGGTTCCGGGCGTGCTGTGTGCCCTTCAGGAGGCTGGGGAGGCACGGGCGGTGCTTGCGATCGGAGAGCAGTTGCTGGAGGATCGCCCGCCCAAACGGTTCAAGCAGGATGTGGTGCTGGCAATGGCTCTGGCTTATGTGGACCTATCGAGGGATTCGATGGCGGCAAGCCCTCCAGATGTGATTTTCTGCTGTGAGGTGCTTGAAAAGGCCCTCAAGCTCTTGCAGGTGAGTTATTTTCACCATCGGTCATTGTAATGCAGATTTAACTTGTCTATGGTCACTTTGCACAAACTGTTTTTTATGAATCTTAGTGTCATATGTCGAATTGGGTGAAAATATAATTTCTGTTCTTTTACTGCTGTATATAATGTGTATTTATCTATTTGGTGCTAGTGCTGAGTATTATTTCTTATTTTATTTGGCTCGGTAAGTGCCCTTATAATAACTTAAGTATTTCTGTATGTGATTTCCTTTTGTTACGATTTGTCAAAAGTCTTGCTTCCATGCTTTCCAAATCTTGAGATTTCTCGGTTTTGTCTTACTATTCCTAAGTTTGCACCCAGCTGACAATAACACTGATTACATATATGAATGATACATTTTTTTCTTGTTCCCTGATATCACATTAGAATTAGTTATCACAACATTGTAAGTTAGTAATACCTAAAAGGCTTTAAGTTTCTCATTCCCTTTTGATTCTGTTGTCAGAGGTGCCTTTCAATTTCATTGACCTTGGTACTGCATTTCATAGATACCTTCGCTATTACAGTAAATAAATGAGAAAATTAACGTATAGTGATTATTTAATTTGTCACCATTTTTCCTGCTCGGAGAAGAGCAGGGACAGATCCTACTCATTATATAAGGAGTATGATAAATGTAGAAGAGGTCTACACTACAAGATCAAATTGTATAAAAGGAGACTCAATAGAAGACGATATTTTCATTTTTATATTTTCACTGGGACGATATTTGAATGGATATAATAAGTTAAATATGTGAAGACCAGCTTGAAATGCATATGCTGTATGTTCCTAAAATAGATGTTCTGGATTCAATAGTAACAGATATGTCTTCCTTTAGGAGGATGGGGCAAGCAATCTCGCACCTGATCTGCTGTCACAGATTGATGAAACTTTGGAGGAGATCACACCTCGTTGTGCTTTGGAGCTTCTTGCACTTCCTCTTGATGAAAAACATCAGAGTAAACGCCAAGAAGGTCTTCGAGGTGTGAGAAACATTTTATGGAGTGTTGGTAGAGGAGGTATTGCTACTGTTGGAGGAGGATTTTCTCGTGAAGCTTACATGAATGAGGCCTTTTTGCAGATGACGTCGGCTGAGCAGGTTCGTATGTATAATATTCTTTTTTTCACGAGGCAGCATCCTGTTCATGCTGCGGTGACAAATTTTTACAGAAATGCATTGATTCATTTTGCATTACAATCCGCAGATGGATTTCTTTTCAAAAACTCCGAATAGCATACCACCTGAGTGGTTCGAAATCTACAGTGTGGCACTAGCAAATGTTGCTCAAGCAATTGTAAGTAAAAGGCCAGAGCTCATCATGATGGCAGATGATCTTTTCGAACAGCTCCAGAAGTTTAATATAGGTTCTCAATATGCTTATGATAACGAGATGGATCTTGCATTGGAAAGGGCACTCTGCTCATTGCTTGTGGGAGATATTACCAACTGCAGAATTTGGCTTGCAATTGATAATGAATCCTCACCACATAGAGACCCCAAAATTGTAGAGTTTATTGTGAACAACTCTAGCATCGACCAAGAGAATGATCTTCTTCCAGGGCTGTGTAAGCTTTTGGAGACTTGGCTTGTCTCAGAGGTTTTCCCTAGGAGCAGAGATACTCGAGGTATGCAGTTCAGACTTGGAGACTACTATGATGACCCAAAAGTTTTAAGCTACCTAGAAATGATGGAAGGTGGTGGTGCTTCTCATTTGGCTGCTGCTGCCGCTATAGCAAAACTGGGAGCTCAAGCTACAGCTGCTCTTGGTACCGTCAAATCAAGTGCTCTCCAAGCATTCAGCAAGATTTTTCCATTGATAGAACAGCTAGATCTTTCAGCCATGGAAAATCCTGACAATGGTCTTGAGGGTTCTCTTCAGAAATTTGATCTGAAAAATGTTATGGGATTTGACATACATGATTCTAAAAATGCGGCCTTGAAGATTGTCTCTGCTGGTGCATTGTTTGGTCTGTTGGCAGTAATAGGCCTCAAGTACATGCCTCGTAAGAGGGTGCTCCCTGCTATCAGGAGTGAGCACGAGGCCGTGGCAGTTGCTAATGTTGTTGACTCAGTTGATGGTAAGGAAACACTCTTTACTTTCAACTAATAAAAAAAAATCTCCCATGTGTTTACTGGCCATGCTTGATGTCTAATGAATTACATTTTCGGATAGCAGCTTCGTTTGATGTTTTTGACAGAGTTATGTGCCAAAATTTCGATCCATTTCTAAATTTGTTTCTGAAACCGTAATACATGTACTAGTTCTGTGCCTAATATAGTCCTTAATGTTTATCTATTGAAGATGATGCATTCGACGAGTCAATACAGATTCCTAGAATGGATGCAAAGTTGGCAGAAGACATTGTGCGCAAGTGGCAGAGTATCAAATCCAAGGCCTTGGGATCGGATCATTCTGTTGCGTCATTGCAAGAGGTGAGGTTCAAAACTTTGACCGGGTTATTGGTTTGTACTTGCACTCATGAGCTCCCTTATGTAGCCAGAGACACTTTGCATAGTCGTTTATGTCACTGTTTGCTGTTCATGAGTATACTTGCGTGGTAGTAACCCGGCTTGTTTGGCTAGTGTTTCACTTCCATTGTCACAGTATTTCCATAGTCAGAGCATAATTTTCTGGGAGTTATTTCCACTGCGAACTTATCTCAACCTTCTGCTTGTAACCGGAACTGATTCCCCCAATTCCAACAGGTTCTTGCTGGCAACATGCTAAAGGTATGGACGGACCGAGCCGCAGAGATCGAGCAGCATGGCTGGTTCTGGGACTACACGCTGTCCGACGTGACGATCGACAGCATCACCATCTCCCTGGACGGACGGCGGGCGAGCGTGGAGGCAACAATCGAGGAGGCTGGCCGGCTCACTGACATAACCGACTCAAAGAACAACGATTCGTACGACACGAAGTACACCACCCGGTATGAGATGGCCTTCACCAAATCAGGAGGGTGGAAGATAACCGAAGGCGCGGTCCTCAAGTCTTAGAACATTCGGTGTGCAGCGACCTTCCTAATTTCGTTTTTTTTTGTGTAAATAAGCAGTGTAGGCTATTTTTAGTCTTGGAAGACTGATATTTTTGGTTAGTCTGATGTTATCAGTGATGAGCTTTTTTCTTTTCTCTTCCTGTGTTGGATTCCTTTTGTTGTTAGGCTAGATCCTTGGAGATAAAAGAGAAAAGGGAATTGCTAGATTTCTAAACCAGAACATCTTTATCCTTCTTTTGCGAGTGATGTTCTTAAAGATTGCACTGTTCCTAGCTATGATCACAGGATTTCATGACAAAGCATGGAATCGTTGAGAATTCTAGTACTACCACCAAAGCATTCCAAGTTTGGAAAACACACAACACTAGTGTTGCTGTAAGATCAGGTTCCTGTTTGTAAAGGATAATTGATGATAACCCCCCTTGTTTGCAAATCCTTGCTCTCAGGCCCCTCTGTCACTGTGTGAGTGGGGGTCTGGGGGAGACAGGGAGTGGGGAAAGTGGAGGAGAGGCTGTGCGCTCGTGGTACTTGTAGTCTAAGAGCAACTCTAATAGAGTCCTATTTATCGGAACCGAAAAAAATGAGTTCAGTCTCCCAAAAACCAATTTGGCTGCGGATTTAGCGATGGCGCAGAACAGAAACCGAAAAGGTGAACCGAACTCGATGAAATCAAACGTTGCGGGAAACCAAATTTTGCCATCGGACTCGATTTCATCGAATGAAGCTAAATTCGTTCATAATTAAACTAGAATTTGTACAATACTAGGCAAAATACATGCATATTGCACGTACATTACGATATAGGGAGCTAAATTAAACTAGAATTAGTCCCCGGAGTGACTATACTGACACCGGGGAGCTAATGTAGCCGGCGGAGGGTTTTTGCTCACCGGTCTTCCTAGGCGACGACGACCGCCGCCACTTCGACGACCGCCGCCTCGGAGGTGCTCCCGCACGCTAGAGGCGTCCCGGCGGCGTCGTCGTCGCCGTGCGGGGGCAGCGCCGGCAGAGGAGGGTTGCACGCGGCGGCAGCGGGGGGCGCCTCCACTTCTCCTTCCGGCGCCTCCTCCGCGTGCGCTTGGAGGTCGCCATCATCTCCGGCCACTTCCGGCCGGCCCTCTTCCACGCGCCGTTGGAGCGCCTACGCCCGGCGAGCTCCGGCGACTCCCGTGCACCGGCGGACGCCGAGTGCACCTTCCGGCGCCGGATCGGCCACCTCCCTACCCACGCGTCTAGCACGCGTCATTCCCGACGGAGGGAGCGCCGGCCGGCCGCGCGCGGCGGCGGAGCGGCCGGAATTGCTCGTCCGAGCGGGAACGCGCGGCGGCGGGAGACGAGCGGCGGAGGGAGTAGGGTTTGCGAACCGAACTCCCCTCCGCGAACCCTTTTAATAGGGGTCGTGCGGTGGGTTTCTCGGGCCCCCGAACTTTCGATTCGGGCCGGCCCATGTATTCGGGCGCTGATCTGCGCGCGTTTCGGTCCGAACCCGTAAATCCGCCGGAAAAGTTCAGTTCCGGCGGGATTTACGGGCTCTGTTAGAGATGCTCTAAGCTTACAACGTCGCTCCACTTAGGCTGGGCTAAGGCATCTTTTTTAAATCTTAAATGTTGATACGCTTATCGGAATTCGGGTGCCAAGACTACAAGCCTAAAATTTCTGGATAAATTTGGGAATTCCAAACATCTTCCTGTTCTGAATTGGTGCTTGGAGTTTTTGGGTTTAGAATATATGGGTCCAGGGTCGGAAATTTCGAGTTTGGATTCGGCATTTATGCCCGGAGTAAGCACCACCAAAGCATTCGAAACGTAGCTAAGTTTGTAAAACACACAATTGTCAAAGACAAAACTAATGTTACTCCACTTTTATTTTCAAAACATGTACTCCCTCGGTCTCATGAAGATTGTCTAGAATTTATCTAGACGTTAAATATTATAAGATATATCTATTTTTTTTTGACAAACCTCCCACTTTCTTGGTGGGATGGATGGAATACGTGAGATTATTTCAGAAATAAATCAAAGAACTTTGGATTCTACAAGCAGGACCGAAAGGGATATGCATGCCAGGCTGGAGTGAGGGCCGAGACCTGAGAAGGCGCCACGTACGACCCATCTCAGCACCCTCACGTCCCATCCTGCAATGCAAAAGAAAGAGGCATGTGAGGACGGAACGGTGCGGGCCCCGCGTGCCACTCCCCTTGTCGTCGTCGTCTTCTTGGAGGGAGCCGCTCGCTCGCCACCAGCAACTTCAGTTCTCCCTATCGCTTTCCCCTTTCCCTCTCCCTCCGTACCGAGCGAGAGCACACCACCTCCCTCGTCGTCGATTCGATCGCCGGCCCGCCCGCCGGCCGCGAGCTCTTTCTCCCGATTCGGTCGCAGGTACTTCTCACGCACCCATCCATCTTGCCTCCCCTGTTCCGTTCTGTTTCTTTCTTGGTTCCATGAATTCGTGAACTAGCCCATTAGAACTTCATCGTCGATCGAGATTCGATGGTTCTGCTCGTCTTTCTCCTCCCCCTGCTCTTAGATTCGTCTGTTCTTCCACGTATACCAACCGCGCCAGTAGTGTAGCAGTAGCACACGTGTTACTATTTTTAGTAGTAAGAGTTGAGAAACTGCAGCGCGTGAAAAATTAGTGCTCCCTCCGATCCAGAATACTTGTCCAGAAATGAGCGAATCTACGAAATAGAACACGTCTAGATACATGCATTTTTGGACAAGTATTTTGGACCGGAGTGAGTACTAAAAAGAGACGAGTGTTTTGGACCGGAGGGAGTACTAGAAAGGAAGGGATTAGCGTCTCTTTTCTTTTGATGATTCTGATCTTCGTTCTCCTCCCTCTGTTTCTTAGTTTTGTTAGTTCTTCTTGATGTATCAGCCTAGCTAGGAGTTGAATTTTTATCTGTCCTTCTTTTGCATAATATCAGCTGAATTTTTAGTAGGAGTTGAGAAATCACAAGTAGAAGAACAGATAAAAATGGAAGTGATTAGGGCAGCAGGCTGGCTATATATCCAAATTCATCCCTGGGTACAGACTGGTTTCTTGACGCACATTCTAATAAAGATAATTAAAGCACGGCCTAATCCCCACAACCCACGTCAGCCTTTATTCCTTTATTAACGGCCCCTTAAAGATAATTTGGAACCTCGTACCATATCAAGTTGTTGCCGCCAAGAACTCGTCAAGTTGTTACAAACAAGGCTGTCAGTAACTCAGACCGTTTAAATAAGTTTAATAAGAGGCTGCATGCATCAATTGATGCAGAGGCTGGGGTACTCCCCTTATCTAAAAAAAAGTATCGAAATACTAGACAATATTGTTCTCTTGTCAGCAGTAGTATCATGATACTATGAGATTTTTATTTAAATTAAAATATATGTTTATATTAATAACATACTTCAAATAAATTTAATATTTAATTTGAATTTTGAGTATATTTTATGTCTTTCATAGAGTAATGATGTATTTAAATAATGTAAATATAGGCCGACTCATCCAGTGCATGATTCAAACATAACTAATTACGAACACACAAAACAGAAGACTGGATATGCTTGACAATTGGTACAAACAAATTACTAGTTGACTGCTTTCTTGCACCACATACAAACTCCTTTTTAAACTCATCTCGCCCAAACTTATTGACGTTGTACTGTTTAAATACTTAGTTAGGCTTGTGACTACAGAACAATTTTTTACTCTTCAGCTTGCCACAACATTGTGTCCATATTTAGGTGTATGGTATCGTTTTTATATCGGGATACTAAAGATATCATGATATGTATCGGGGATACGAATAAGATACTAGCAAATTAAGATACCATCATGATATGTATCGATTGGCTACAGTAGTATCGTAAAATCGTAAGATACTAAGATACTATTGGGATACCGACAACCATGGTTACAAATTTCCTGCATTGATTACTTTTCTTTTTCGCGACCTGTATTTAGAGTAAATATCGTTTCTTGGCCTGCTTGTGGACAGCTCATGTATTGTTCGCCGATATTATTACCATTTCCCTCTCCCTCTCCCTCCCTAGCGAGCGAGAGCGGAGCAGAGCACCTCCCTCCCTCGCCGTCGATTCGATCGCCGGTCCGCCGGCCGCCCGCCCGCCCGCGCAGGTAATCCATGCCTTCTTCTCACGATGCCTTCTTCTCACGCACGCACGCGCCCATCCAGCTCACCTCCCCTGTTTCGTTCTGTTTCTTTCTTGGTTCCATGAACGAACGAACGAATGAATTCGTGAACTAGCCCATCAGAGCAGAGCTCCATCGTCGAACGAGATTCGACAGTTCTGCTCTTCTTTCTCCTCACCCCTGCTCTTAGATTTGTCTGTTCTTCCGCAAACGAAAACCGCGCCAGCACTGTGGCACAAGTGTTACTATTTTTAGCACTCCAGTACGAGTTGAGAAACTGCAAGCGCATGGAAAATCAGTACTCCCTCCGATCCAGAATACTTGTCCAAAAATGAGCGAATCTGCGAAATAAAACACGTTTAGATACATGCATTTTTTGGACAGGTATTTTGGACCGGAGCGAGTACTGAAAAAGAGACAAGTATTTTGGACCGGAGGGAGCACTAAAAAGGAAGGGATTGGGGTCTCTTTTCTTTTGGTGATTCTGATCTCCTTTCCCCTCCCTCTGTTTCTTAGATTTGTTTGTTCTTCTTCTAGACATGTCAGCCTGCTAGGAGTTGGATTTTTATCTGTCCTTCTTCTACATATATCAACTGAATTTTTAGTAGGAGTTGCGAAATTGCGAGTAGAAGAACGGATAAAAAGGAAGTGATTGGCGCAGCAGGCTGGCTATATATCCAAATTCATCCCTGGGTACAGACTGGTTTCTTGACGCGCATTCTAACAAAGATAATTAAAACACAGCCTAATCCCCACAACTCAGCGTCAGCCTTTATTTACGGCCCCTTAAAAGTAATTTGGATCGTCGTACCATATCAAGTTGTTGCCACCAAGAACTCGTCAATTGTTACAAACAAGTCCGTCAGTATCGAAATACTAGGCAGGCAATATCGTTTTCTTGTCAGCAGTAGTATCACGATACTATGAGATTTTTATTTCAATTAAAATATATGTTTATATTAGTAATAACATACCTCAAATAAATTTAACATTTAATTTGAATTTTGAGTATATTTGATGTCTTTGATAGAGTATTGATGTATTTAAGTAATGTAAATATAGGCCGACTCGTCCAATGCATGATTCAAACATAACTAATTATGAACACACAAAACAGAAGACTGGATATGCTGGACATTTGGCACAAACAAATTGCTAGTTGACTGCTTTCTTCTTGCACATGCAAACTCCTTTTTAAACTCATCTCGCCCAAACTTATTGACGTTGTACTGTTTAAATACTTAGTTAGGCTTGAGACTACGGAACAATTTTTTACTCTTCAGCTTGCCACAACATTGTGTCCATATTTTAAAAAAGATATCATGATACGTATCGGGGATACTAAAGATATCATGATACTTATCGGGGATACGAGTAAGATACTAGTAAATTATACGTATTGATTGGCTACAGTAGTATTGTAAGATACTACGATACTATCGGGATACTGACAACCATGGTTACAAATTTCCTGCATTGATTACTTTTATCGTTTCATGGCCTGCTTGTGGACAGCTCATGTATTGTTCGCCGATATTATTACCATTGATTCTCTTAATTTATTACATACTTGGCTTGTGTGGGAAGCAAATAGACAATATAAATTTTTTGGGCAAAAATAGAGAAGATACTTGATTGACCTTTGCTCATCTTTTGTAGTCCCTCTCATGGGGTCAAGGAGGGGAAGACAGCAGCATCCTGGTGCTGGTACCGGTGAGGGCTCACAGGCTCCACACCCTGGAGGCAGAGGTGGCCGTGGCCGTGGCCATGTCGCCATATTCCCACCGCAGGCACCTCAACAAGGTAACCAGGGGCAAGGTGGTGCGGCCCCACCGCAGCAGCCGAGGGGTCGCGCCGGAGAGGACGCAGGCCGGGGACGTGCCCGTGGAGGAAGGCCGCCGCAACAGTATCCGAGTGATGGTAGAGGCGCGCATGGGGATGGTGCTGGACCGTTGGGCCGTCTAGCTCCCGAGCTGCGCCAAGCAATGGAGGCATCGAGTGAGCCTCCGCTACGAGCTTCGCAGATGCTGGCAGGCCCTTTGGAGCCAGCAGCACAAGAAGATCCACCTGTCGAGCTTGGACAGGACAGCAAACAGGTGGCTGTGCGACCTGAGTCCACCTCGGTTACCGTGTCGGTTGTTCCGTCATCGAGCAAGGCGATGCGGTTTCCCCTGCGGCCGGGGAAGGGTAGCGTCGGCACAAGGTGCCTGGTGAAGGCCAACCATTTCATTGCCCAGCTGCCGGACAAGGATCTCCATCAGTACGATGTGTGTTTATGTTTATCCCCATAATTAAAGATAGCACTCTCTTGTGAGCTACATGTGTCTTTCCTGTCTTGCTAAAATTATGCGTCTTGATCTCTGATGTTGAACAGGTTTCAATCACTCCGGAAGTTACCTCACGAATCGTCAACAGAGCTGTGATCAAGGAGCTGGTAAATCTGCACAGGGCATCTTATCTGGGTGGGAGGCTGCCGGCATATGATGGTAGGAAAAGCTTGTACACAGCAGGCCCACTGCCTTTTACTTCCAAAGAATTTCAGATCACATTACTTGATGACGATGATGGCTCTGGTCCACAGAGGTCAGCCTTTCCTCAGCAGTACGGTTTCCTGGTCGTATGTATTCAGTGTTCTTTTTTGTGTTCAGGGTTCTTGATGTTCTGCTTTATTTTGATTTAGGCGGCAAAGGAATTTTACGGTCGTGATCAAATTCGCTGCACGAAGCCGACCTTCATCGCCTTGGAATGTTTTTAGCTGGGAGGCATGCAGAAGCTCCTCAAGAGGCATTGCAAGTCCTTGATATTGTGCTGCGAGAGCTGCCCTCCACAAGGTAGCAACGACGTGCCTGCGCTAGTTATATTCAGAAGTGTCCGTTTAAGACATGAAGATCAATTTGTTTTTCAAATTGTTTTTCCCCACAGATATATGCCATTTGGAAGGTCGTTCTTTTCACCAGATCTGGGCAGTAGGCAACGCCTTGGTGATGGATTAGAAAGCTGGCGTGGGTTCTACCAGAGCATTCGACCTACTCAGATGGGCTTGTCACTCAATATTGGTAAAGGCTCTCCCTCCTCTAGTGTCTCACACACGAAAGAATCTCACCACTGAAATTGTCATGTTGGATTATGTTCTGCATGGTTTTATTGCTTTGGGTTTTTCTGTTCCATTTGAGAGAGAATGTATTTAGTTATCCTAAATTTCCTTTTTGTTGTGCTTTTCCAGATATGTCAGCGACAGCTTTTATTGAGCCATTACCTGTAATTGATTATATCGCGCAACTATTGAGTTCTAACATTCATTCGAGACCCCTCTCAGACTCTGACCGTGTGAAGGTATTCTTACTAAACTAACTTTTTTTTAAGATCAAAATGTGGATTTTGAGCTGAAATATGCTCAATGCCTGCTTTTCCAAAACTTAAGATTCTTCTACCATGTCCATTTATTGCTAGTTTTTTTTGGTATACATACTCTGCTTCAGTCTTTCATTAAGAAAATAAGATTGTAATCTACCTTCCATGCAATATATAAGGAAACGGGGATTTGTGTGTGTGTGTGGTGGTGGGGTCTGCGATGTCATGAACTTGGTAGGAGTACGGAAATTTTATCTTAGATATAGTACCATATTCTCTGACTGAAGTTACTTGTCCCATGTAACCGAGAGCTTTTCCATCCAACACATGGGACTATGACTGAATATACTGGTTTATTTTTCTAACCCGAACTGTTAGATAAACTGTATATCAGAACTGTTGTACCGATCTGTTGGCAAATACATTTTTTTCATGGGTTATTTTGAAATAGAAGCATACACGTGCAACTCATACCTTGAAAGAGTTTTAAGGTTTTTTCTTGATAGCCATGGGATTTTCGTAAGATCTTCATGTCAGTACTAACTTATACTTCCACAATTTTATTTGTGTGCTCCTGTTGTATACTCACACCATAGATTAAGAAGGCACTTAGAGGAGTAAAGGTGGAAGTTACTCACCGCGGGAATATGCGAAGAAAGTACAGGATATCTGGTCTGACAACTCAGTCAACACGAGAGCTAACGTACGGAAAAATTGTTTTCATATTTTTAGAAGCTGTTTACCAAATGAAACCTTAAGATTTATTTCCATATTCGCTGACAAGCTTGACGTGTTTTTCATGCCGCAGTTTTCCTGTTGATGAAGGGGGTACAGTAAAGTCAGTTGTACAATACTTTCAAGAGACATACGGTTTTGCCATCCAACACACTTACCTTCCTTGCCTTCAGGTTGGCAATCAGAAGCGTCCAAATTACTTGCCTATGGAGGTAAACAATGTGTCAAACCAATCTCTCCTATCTTTTTTGTGATTAATTTCCGCAACATGACTCCTAACTCAGTGTGAAACTGTCCATGCTTAAATGCATGCATCATATATTGAAACTATTTTCACTTGGATAACTGCTGATTATTGTTGAGCTTATTCAGGTCTGCAAAATAGTGGAAGGACAGAGATACTCCAAGCGATTAAATCAGAATCAGATAAGAGCTCTCTTGGATGTGACATGCCAGCGCCCACGTGATCGGGAGCGTGATATAATTCAGGCAAGAAATATCTTCTTTTCCATGTCTGATGTGTTTCTACAATTGTTTGTGCAACTTCAGTATAACTCTTCCTTCTATTTTCGTTTTCTGTCTTTGGAACACAGATGGTTAAACATAATGCCTATCAGGACGATCCTTATGCGAAAGAGTTTGGCATTAACATTAGTGACCGTATGGCATCAGTGGAGGCGCGTATTTTACCAGCTCCACGGGTAGGTGGAACCATTTTTTGTAACTTTTGCTCGCTGTTATCAGCTTAAGTACGACTTCGATATAGCTCTTCTTTTAATGCAGCTTAAGTACAACGAGACTGGTAGAGAAAAGGATTGCTTACCTAGAGTTGGTCAATGGAATATGCTGAACAAGGTAACCTCACAAACATCTTCTGTCCAGGAAGTTCACTCACCTTTTGCTTTGGGAACAAAGACTACCTTTTATCTTTATTTGCTTAATTATTGCCTGCCTCAACTCTTTTTTTCGACATTTGCCTGCCTCAACTCTAAAGCGGCTTTATTTCTAATATATGGAAATAACCGAAATGGAACTAATAGGGAAACCAACTAAATATGGAAATAATTGTGCTAATCAGACTAACCGCAGGTGAAATAAATAACCTGTAGCCTAGTTGTGCGTTAGCAACTTTCTGCAGAAACAGTATTGTATATCCTAGGTACAACACACTTTGCACCCTGCATCTTTTGTGATATTGGCAAGCTGCATGATAAGTAGAATTCCGGATAGAAAGTTTGGCCTCAGCTGCTCCTGGTTCTGATGTACTTATATCTTACTTTTCTCCATTTTAACTTTACCAAACGGAAGACTGTGCATGTCTTTTCTGTTGAGCTGCACAATACGACAATTGAGCATTGAGAAAACAGCTTTCTATGACAGTTGATTTTTTTTTCCCTTGAAGTCCATATATTTATGTCCAACATCATCCAGTTGCCGTCTGATTTTTTTTGGTCGTGGAAGTCGACTGATTTTCAATGCTATCTAAATTTCATTAACCAAATACATGTATATATTTCTTTATTCTTCATGGATCTCTAATGTCCTTTTTCATTTTTCTTATCCAGAAAATGGTAAATGGTGGCAAAGTCAGAAGCTGGATGTGTATCAATTTTGCCCGTAATGTGCAGGAAAGTCTTGTTCGTGGCTTCTGCCATGAACTTGCTCTGATGTGCCAAAACTCAGGAATGGCAAGTATTCTTGACACGCTTCCTGCAAAATGTGCATATTAGCATGAAAGAATCACACCAAGATCCATATATAAAAGCATCAACATGAATCGTAGGCTTTATACTTCAATCTTCATCTAGTCTTCTGCAACTGTAACAGTATCATGTATCATCGTGATAGGACTTTGCTCTGGAGCCTGTTCTTCCACCTCTGTATGCACGTCCTGATCAAGTGGAGCGAGCTCTTAAAGCTAGGTACCATGATGCAATGAACATTCTTGGACCCCAGCGCCGGGAGCTTGATTTGCTTATCGGGATCCTACCTGATAACAATGGCTCACTTTATGGTATCTGAGAAATGCAACCTTCCTATGTTTACTGTGTATTCTCACTGTTGTTGTGCAGATGATGTTCTTTGTTACATTTACTTCTTCGTCTCATGCTAGGTGATCTGAAACGTGTGTGTGAAATAGATCTCGGAATAGTTTCACAATGCTGCTGTGCGAAGCAGGTGTTCAAAATGAACAAACAGATTCATGCAAATCTTGCGCTCAAGATAAACGTCAAGGTTAGTGCGCCATGAACAAAACAATTTCATGCAATTTGCATTTTGTTCTATCTTCCTTAACTTGCTACCGCTTAATTTTGTTAGGTGGGCGGTAGGAACACCGTACTGGTGGATGCACTGTCGAGGCGGATTCCTCTGGTCACCGACAGACCTACAATTATATTTGGTGCTGATGTGACCCATCCTCATCCTGGAGAGGACAGTAGTCCCTCAATTGCTGCTGTAAGTAAAAATATTAATAGTACATGATTACCTGTTCTCCAGTCTTGACTGTGTCTGAAAAGATTTCTGGTAGTTTGCTAAGCAGTCATTCTATTGTTTTCTTGTAGGTTGTAGCCTCCCAAGATTGGCCTGAGGTCACAAGGTATGCTGGGTTAGTTTCTGCTCAGGCGCACCGGCAAGAGTTGATAGAGGATCTGTACAAGGTCTGGCAAGATCCACAGAGGGGAACAGTCAATGGTGGCATGATTAGGTACACCGGTAATTTATTTAACAATTCTTCCACAATGAACATCTCAAACAATTCATTACTTTGCAAAAATGCAGGGAGCTACTTATATCCTTCAAAAAGTCAACCGGTCAGAAGCCCCAGCGTATAATATTTTACAGGTTTGTTTGTACCCAATAAGAGGACACCAGCAGGTCTTCTGTTGCCTTCTTTCACTAAAGCCTGACCTTATTTACCTTTTTTACCAGGGATGGCGTTAGCGAGGACAGTTTTACCAAGTTCTTCTGTTCGAACTCCAGGCGATACGAAAAGTAAATTATCTACTTTATCCAGTTCTTTCTTTGTTCGTATTCGGGTGATGTTTCGATTAAATCCTGATCTCATTGTGTGTCACTCAGGCATGCGCCTCCCTGGAGGCGAACTACCAACCAAACGTGACTTTCATCGTGGTTCAGAAGCGCCACCACACTAGATTATTCGCGCACAATCACAACGATCGGAATTCGGTGGACGGGAGCGGGAACATAATCCCCGGTAAATCGTATAAACAACTCACAGCACATATCGCTGCTATATGTTCAACAATGACGCTTACCCCATGCTCTACATCTGAAGGTACCGTTGTAGATTCGAAGATCTGTCATCCGACTGAGTTCGACTTCTACTTGTGCAGCCATGCTGGCATCAAGGTAAACACCAGAATTTGCTTACATCTGAATCTGGTTTTTTGTGATCTTAGAGTCCAACAAACAAATCTATGTAATGTCCTCTGTCCCTAGGGCACCAGCCGCCCCGCACATTATCACGTCTTGTGGGATGAAAACAACTTCACCGCTGATGGATTGCAGACACTTACCAACAACCTCTGCTACACGTAAGACCCTTTTCTTTGGTGAAATATCTCTAATGAAATTTCATTTCTAACTTCTATCAAAAACTTGTACAGCTATGCAAGGTGCACTCGTTCGGTGTCAATTGGTAAGTTACCTTCTTCCGGGGATTATTCTCAAAGTTCTGCCGTATTATTTAGGGTGAAAAGTTCTAAATATCCTGTCTCTTTACTGAAGCCATATTTTTCTCCATTGCAGTTCCACCTGCATATTATGCTCATCTGGCCGCTTTCCGTGCCCGTTTCTACATGGATCCCGAGAGCTCTGACAGCGGCTCTGCGACGAGTGGGCCTGGAGGACGTGGACCGCCGTCTGGTTCGTCGACATCACGCAGTACCAGGACACCGGGCGCAGCTGTTAGGCCTCTTCCAGCTATGAAGGATAGTATGAAGAACGTCATGTTCTACTGCTGATGCTAGGACTGCGAAGATCGAGCTTAAATGGTTCTTATGTTGGTTGCCTCTTGTCATTGCAACTATGTGGAGAGACTAGCACTAATAATCCGCCCGCTGCTATGCGCGTGCGCTGTACTATGTTGGCTTAATTACCATGTACTTGTGTACTCTATGTTGCAAACTATGTTTTGGAGTATATGCTACCCCGTTTTGCTTGCTTAAATAGTTAAGCTCACTTTACGGTACTAACTGTTTTCCTGAGAGATGGGGTGACAGGGGGCGCTGGACTCCAGCAGCCAAGCTGAGGTAAGCTTGCATTTCAAGCACAAGGGACGATTTGGACATGATGGTATTGAATGAAGAAATGTCAAGGAACTGGAGTACTACATGTGCTACCAGGATGCGCAAAGCTAGTCAAGTACAGAAGGCAGCAGGACCAAATGCACGAAGATTCTCGTCTCCTTGAGCTAGACTGCATCGCATGTATAAATCGAATCACACTCCCAGTTGGAAAAAAAATCGAATCACACTCAGGCTTCGATGGAGCAGAGTGTATTAAGGCACAATCGAGGAGACGAGACTGCAAACATAATCTGCTAGTAGAGCAGTACCGGCGGCGGCAGATCATGTTCCTCGAGCAGTGCGGGCAGCTGGCTCGAGAGGCGAACGAGACGGTGGCAAGCATGATGGCATGATCCTTGGCAAGAACCCGCAGCGGATCGTCCCGCCGCCCGACAGCCACGACAGATTCAGACCCGGCGCAGGCCCAGATCTTGGAGAACCATTAGAATTCCGTCATGTCGATCGCTGCATCATGTAATCCGCTAACTGTACCGGTTATTGAAATTATATCTGTTCAGTGTAATTATTGAATTTATATCTATTCTAGTGTGCTAAAAAGATCATACTCCGTATTTTATTTGTAATATAAGTCGCGTCCCCTAAAGCAATTTGGAACCCAAAGCCCAATTTTGTCCGACTCGGCCCGATACGGTGTCCGGTGACCCGAACCCGTCCCCGTCCCACAGGGGACGCTCCGGGCACGCCGGACACAACGAAAAGCGAGGCGGGGAGTGGCGGGACCGACGCGTCAGCGGTACAATAAATTTTAACCTAACTGTCGTCTACCTCGCGGCGGAAGTTATTCGCGCGCAGTGACACACGACGGCATCTTTGCCTTAATGGCGACGGAGGGGCAGGCAAGACGTCTCATCGGTGCTGCGCAGCCTCCACACGTCGCCGGCGTTCGCACGCCACCGCCCGTTCCCGCGCGATCTTCCCGCCTCTTCCCGCGCTTTCTTCCCGACGTCGGCGTCTATAAAAGGTCTCCCGGCTCACTAGTAGCCACCACAGCCGCCGGCAACAAACACAGCCCTCGTCGCTCCACCGCCGTCTCCTCCACCACCAGTGGGAATGGCGAACCGCCCGGCGCGGCGCGATTCCCTCCACCACCGTCTCCTCCACTTCCAGTCCCGGATTCGCAGGTCGACACCGACCCCGCGGCCCGGGAAGAGCGGTGGCGGCGAGGGATGCAAAACTAGCGTGCACATCATCAGCAGCGGCGGGAGGCACTCGAGCAGCAGGCCCGCCAGCAACGTGAGGCGGCGCACGCGGCGGATCTAGCGGCGTTCTGCGCCCCTGGCCCCGCAGCCGACGAGGCCGCGGCGGCCAGCTGCGGGCACGAGGAAGCGATGGCGGACATCATTGCGGTGTTCGACTCCTCGACGGCAGTAGAGGCGCAACGGCGCCGGACGGAGGAGATGGAGCAGCGGTGGGCTGATGAGCGCCGGCGCCAGCGCGATGACCGGGAGGCGCTGTACCGTGAACGGCGGGAGGCGATCGAGCGCCGGCGACGGGAGTAGATCGAGCGCCAGCAACAACTGGCGGCGGAGGAGCGTCAGCAGCGGGAGGCGGCGCTGACAACGATCTTGGGGAGACGGGCGGACGAGTTGGCGGCGGCGATGATGGAGGCGCCAACGGATGTGGAGGAGGAGACCGAGGTGGACGACGACGAGTTCGAGTGGTCCGACCACGACGGGCCGCACCCGGACGAGACGGCCGATCAGCAACGCGCGCTCGTCGAGTCCTTCGAGTCGGGGAAAAAGCTCCAGGACGACGCCCGTGCCCGCGAAGAGGCGCGGATTCGTCACGTCGTCGAGCTCTCCCTCCAGGCGGCGCAGCAGGGGAGGGCGGACGACGACTGGCTGCTGGAGCGGTGGCGTCTAGCCACCACCCAACGCAAGGAGAGGCGGCGCGCGCAGCAGGAGCTGCGGCGGAGGGGAGGCGACGACGGGGCGGGGCCGTTGAACGCACCGTCGGGCGGTCAGTAGTCTAGGTTTAGATGAAATCTAACCGTTTTCATTCAAACTTTGTAATATATAATCAAATTTGAATGAAAACCTTTATTTTCGTGCACCAATATTTACTAGTCTTCCCTGTATCCCTAGGTTACCAATTTAACCTATATACTTTAAATTATACCATACAAAAATTATATCATTAAAAAATAGAATATCTAAACTTTCTAATAAAATAATATAATTTTTATAACATATAACTAATGCTAACTTGATCAAATTTGTGACCTATAGACACACGCACATCTAATAAAGTGCGAGAGAGGGAGTATTCCGAACGAACAAATGTTTTGACGAGTGGTTTGGTGGAAAGGGTTTTGTAGTGTTTCTTCTAGCTACTATACTATTGATTTGGGTGGTCTTCGAATCAAAGACGTGGCTGGGAAAGTAAACGGGCCGTACTGGAACCCCAAACCCCTGACCGAACCCGTTCCGCTTCTCGCACGGCACGGATATATGCAGAGAGACCACACGGCGCACTAGACAACACCGCCAGCTAGGCACAGCCAACCCCGACCCGTCAATCCTCTCCCCAACCCTCCAGAACCTTCCTCCTCGCCGCCGCCGCCGCCTCGCCGCCGAAACCCTAGCCCCGCCGCCACCGTCCGCTCGTGCTCCCCGCCGCAGGCCCGCAGCCAGCCGGTTCAGATCTCGGGGACTTCCGGCCACCATGGAGGACTGGGGTGAGCGCCTCCCTCCTTCTCCTCCCCCTCTTCCCCGCCTCCCGATCTGTGCCCGCCGGAACCGCTCCGCGATTTGCTCCCGGCGCCGGCAGATCCTGCCCCGCCGAGCGCTCGTCGCGGCGTAGCCCCGACAGCATGGTCCGCCGAATCTCGGGCGCCGGTTAATTCCGCAAGCACGAGTAGCTCGTGTTTGATTGGTAGAACAACTGCCTTCGAAGATACGTACGAATTCTGACCTCTGCGACAGTAGATGAGATCGGGTCACGACCCGAGGGGATTCGAGCGCGGTTAGGAAATCGGGGATACGGTTGTTGGGATTCTGGGTTTTAGATTTCTGTAGTATTTATCTGTATACATCTGGTAGCTCTGCTGAATATACTGAGTAGTCTCAAGGTGCGTCGTCTTTCTGTACCCATGGCATAACATAGTGTACTCTGTTACTCCTTTGCGTCTTTCTGTTTCAGTACTCATACGTAACGATTCCATGCTTTCATCTAGTTTATTTATCACTGCTTTTGTGTGTGGATTATATGCAAGATTCGTAGAGCATCTGCTTTTCTTTTGTAGACACTAGCCAAGTTGCGGTCACTTACGCTATTATGCTTGCTTTGAAGAAGCATTGATACGATCATGCTGTTCTCATGTCATTTGCGCTTCTTACCCGTGCTTGAGAGTGTGGCGAATGTTGTTTTCAACTTGTTAGTAATGTGCACGCGCAGAGTCTGTGATAAGGGAACCCACTGAATGCGTATTTAAACATGTATATACTGGGGTGTTAAATTGATATATGATGGTGCTTGCATATTGTTATGAAAGATTGTTATAGTACACCGTCAACATTTGGTCAGGTTGTAGGAAGCCTTGGCTTTTTTTTTCGAATTTATGTGTATTGAACCAATTACCAATGTGATGCTGGTTTGCTATGACATTGTTTTGTTCACATGTTGAAAATAAATGTGAATGACATTACAGATGCTGAAGATTTTACGCCAGTTGCGCCTGTTGTGAAAGCTCAGCCTCTGAAAAGTAACTGGGATGATGAAGATGTAGAAGAAGATGATGTAAAAGAATCTTGGGAAGAGGAAGAGGAGGTACTGAAAGAATTACCATGTTTTAGTGCACATAGATCCCTTCCAACAGAACATAACATCCAATCTGAGATATGCCGGGACATGTGACCTGTACACTCTTGCCAATGTCAATTCCACAACCCATGATTTTTTGTATTGTTGCTGGAAATTTTTCCCAAGTAATCTTTTTTATTCAGTGTTGCCGTGAATTTTAGTTGGCCTCACTGTAAATTCTGCAGGAATCCCTAACTAAATCAAACAGCTGACCATCTTGTTTAGTTTTTTGCATTTATTCTTTATACTGTTAGCCTGGTCTATTATTTTTGCCTCATAAAGTTTATGTTCTGTGAAATGTTTAGCAATGACCATATGCTCTTATGTGTATGACTGGTTCTGATGTTTTAACTATGTACCAAAACTTCCATGTTTATGCTTTGCTTACATTGGTTGTTAAAATACTAGTAAGCTCTTCCTCTGTTACATTGCTACTAATATTGAATTGTCACTTATTCAACACCTGTGCTTTGATACATAAAATGCAGAAACCTAAACCACAACCTGTAGAAAAGCCTGCTCCAAAACCTAGTGCTAAAAGTGCTGTAAAAAAAGGTAAGCAGCCATCAACAAGTGCTGAAGTAGTAGAAGATGATGTTCTGGATGATCCTACTTTAGAGAAGCTTCGCCAACAAAGGTATGCTATTTTTCTCTGTAGCTGTGACCTCTTGTGATGAAAAAACCCTGCCGCATACTGCTGCTTTTTTTTGAGGGACTGCCGCATACTGCTGCTTTGTTGTGCCTACCATTAAATTTCTTCACCATGATGGTTTACTTGTTACAGGCTCGTGGAAGAAGCTGATTTTAAGTCAACAGCAGAGCTTTTTGCAAAGAAGGACAGCAGTGAAAAGTCACTAGAGACTTTCATCCCGAAGTCTGAGAGCGACTTCGCAGAATATGCGGAGCTTATCGCAAACAAAATCCGTCCCTATGAGGTCTGTTCAACATTTACAGGGCTTTCTGTTTGTTTATCGGGACCCCTTGTTTATACAGAGACTCTGTTTCATCCAATAACTGACCTCCTTTCGGTTCGTCTACACAGAAAAGCTTTCACTTCATGGGTCTACTTAAGAATGTCATGAGACTTTCCATGACATCTTTGAAAGGTGCGGAGGCGAAAGAAATATCTTCCTCCGTCACGGCGATTGCTAATGAAAAGATCAAGGCTGATAAAGAAGCTGCAGCAGGCAAAAGGAAAGGAGGTGAGATTCTTGGACCTATGAGAATGGGAATACTCTTATTTGTTGTGTGCTTTTGATGCTGATGGTTACTTAACTCGCAGGAACAAAAAAGAAGCAGCTTCATATAGAGAAGGGAGAGGAGGACTTTGCTGCCGGACCGGGTGCATCTTCTTATGATGATCCGGACGAGTTTGACTTCATGTGATTCGCTGGGAGGGGAATAGCCTCTTCTATGTAATACCTCGAAGCAAGCAGAGATTAGAGTTTGCGGCAGTCTGTATTCCCTTCAGAGGCACCTGAACACTTGGAACTGCATGGGAACATGATCTATTTGAGGTTGATTTTGTCGATTGGAAACGGTTTGCGGTGTCGAGCTGCAAGTTGTTTTCCTATTCTCGATGTGTTTGTGTTATTTTTGTTCTGTGGGTTGGAATCTATTCTTTTTGGCCAACTGTACTATAACGTGTTTCTGGTTATATTGGAGAGTCGTTACAAGGGATATATTGGTGTGTCTGGTGATTTCAATCTCTGATAATTTCATATCTCGTTCTGGTATGTTCAAGTCGTATGCTGTAATACCAGGATAGTAATTGTAATATGGTTTTGTACTTGTGGGTGTCCAAATTCCAGGATAGAAGAAAAGTTCACTCGTCATTTTCTCACGTCATGAAAAACTGCAAGGAACACGTTTTCTCAGCAATACTCTCTGATATAATGCTAAGTGAAGTCGAGGTTGACCATTAGTACTACTAGTGTACGGTGTTTGTTAGCGTGACAGGTAGAAAAGGATATGAATATGAGAAGCAACCATTGATTGGATGAGTATTGAGTAGTTAACTGCTCAAGTCTGGATTTGATTAGTTCACCTACAATGAGGCAGTCAGCAAGTACAATACCAGTTTTGCTAGTTTTCACTCTTGGATTGCAACTGAAATTTTTTCAGTTATAAATGAGAGGTTTTACTACAAAAATATCTTTGGATCGTTGGGTTCCCTTTGTGATTCGTGCTAACTGAGAACTACTAAGTTAGTTCTTAATCAAATGAGAATTAGTCACATCTTCTATTTTTTTTTAATTTAGTTGGAGGAAAGAAAAGTTCTAGCACGTGCTCTTAGGAGATAAAAGGTGAACCATTCATTGACGAACAAATGTTTTCCGTGTACGTGGTAAAGTGATTTTGCTCCAATGTGGGTGTTCCTGGTATATTGAATGAGCTATCCACAAATGTTGGATGCATTGACTTTTATGTTACACAAATGTTATTTGCTATAAGTACAGTATTCTTTGCTACATAGACATGCTTGAAATGTTGCAAAAAATGCTACTTGTCACAAGTTATTACAGATTGTATTGCAAAACGACACCACATTTCTAGAAAATACTACATATGCACAGACAGTGCTAGGTTTGAGGTTTTCATCAAGGAAAATGATCCTCTAGGTGCACAACCGTTCAATGGAATTAATCATGTGGGTCGCTTTCATTGGCCCCACGTTCCACCACGTCCTAACAAAATATCCAGCCTAGCCTTATCCTCTCCTCCCATCTGCATCTTCTCCACCGACCACTCGCCCCTCTCACTTCCTCTCGGCCACGCACCGCCGCAGCTTAGCCTCACTCGCCTCCCTCGTGCAACCCTGCCATCGGGAGCCATTGGAGGAGCAATGAAGCGAGATCAAGTGAGAATCCCGTGGATGGCTTCCTTCACACCGCTGTCGCCTCCCCATCGACCACGTGGATCTCTTGTACCGCCGCCTCAGTCGACTAGTGCCTCAGGTAGATCGAGCGTGCGAGGGGGAGGGGGGGATTGCGTGCGCGGTGGTGGTGCTGTTCTCGGACGACTCCGCCGTGGATGGGAAACAAAGGGTTTGATGATTTTAGGAGGAGAGGTGGAGACGAGAATGGGGTAGTTCCACAAAACAACCTTCGTGGTGCTATGCTGGGAGTGCGACGATGCTACAAAGGAACTCCAGTTGTGCTACGAGGGGTGTGCGGTGATGCTGCCATGGTTGGCGAAGTGCCGCCATCTAAAGGCGGTGGTGCTCCAGTAGACGGGCGACGTTGCTTCCAGTGAATATAATGGGTGCTACCAATGAAGTACTCGGCGGTGCTACGAGAGATTGGTGGCAGTGTGACGAGAAGTCGTCGACGGTGCTACGAGAGGTCGGCGGTAGTGTGACGAGAAGTCATCTACGGTGCTACGAGCGGCACATGTGATGGTGCTACGAGAAGTCGACGGGGTTGCTGCGAGAGGTCGGTACCACGGGGATGCTTTTGCTAAACATACTCTGTTTCTTCGACAAGGTTCATGTGTGATGGACAATGGGTAGCGAGATTTTTCTTTGCTTTGTTCGTCAAACCGAGACAAAAAGAAAGTTTTCAGAAGGTGGGGAAGAGTATTGGGGGATATTTTATAATTTGCCACACATTACATTGGATCTTTATAATTTGCCACACATTACTTTGTCTTCTACTATTTTCCACACATTACACTCATTCTTTTATAATTTGCCCTATTCCTCCCTTTACAGCTTTATTAAAAAAGGTTACTCCAAAATACTTTGTGGAATACCGTAACTGTACGTATGTGGCTGGAACTAGTTGAAGCGATGAACAAAACGAATCAAATCCCCATTCATTTGGTCAGTCTTCCCCATTCCTCTTCCTAGTGACCACAGGGGAGAGCACCATCCGACGAGGGAGCGTGCCAAGGTCCGCGCCGGTTGGCCGGCCGCCATGCTCACGCTCGTCCTGTGGCCGGTCGAGCGACGGCGAGCTCCCATGGCAGGGGAGACAGTGGAGCTCCTCAGCGCGTGAGTGCGGGGCCGGGCGGGGACCCCCAAATGGAGCCATGGTGGTGCACGGCGAGCGGCCGCGGCTGCTGCGACGAGGAAAGAGGCGGCAATCGCTTGCATCGAGCTGCTTTTGCCGCTGCCCACCGAGCCGCTACCGGCGACTTCCGGCGACACCTCCCAGGCTGATGTTCGCGGCGATGTCCACGAGCTCATGCCGCCGGCCACCTCTTGGATATCTTTGCTCCCAGCTACATCCCCAACTAGCTGCTGCCATGCAGGTAAACTATCTCTACTTCCCCTCGATCTATTATTGTTGATGTTTACTTATTTTTTCTGCTCATGCCCGAATTTATCATCAATTCCAAGTATCAAGCACAAGTTCTCTTCTGCTACAGGAACTTTAATTTCATTTTCATTCGCAGGTGCTATCTCAATTTGAGACCAATCGATGACTCTATCAACTGAACTACTTCCATCATTGGATCGGGAAATATTCAAAGTAGACAAGTCGGTAGTATCTGTCGTCGATGCCCTAGTCAAAAACAAAATAGCAATTCATTAGTTTATGCGGAAACATAAGTGAGCATTGAATGTAATATTATGCTACTGATACTGACATCTAATATCTAATATGCACACACAGGAACACATGCCAACATGGTGCACTACAGAAACAAAGGCAAGATGAGAATCTTGGCAAGATGATGAGATTTCTAGTAATTCAATTATCTGCCATGCCATAGATCGTGGCTGCCACTCAAGGGAAATAGGGCAAATATTGATGGGAAGGAGGGAAGATCGAGAGAACAATGTGTTACATGGACCGTGGCTATCCTTCATGATCGCTGATCATGGCTGCGCCACCGGTGGTCCGACCGTTGCCGCCGGCGGTGATCCCACTCAGCTTCTACGTTTCGCGGATCCTGTTTCTCCGCTGCTGCAAAAGGAACAACTGTAGAGGACGGTTTTGTTCTGTTTCAGGATTGATTTGGTTGACCAATCGATTGAGTGCAGATCTAATCCATTAGGTGATCGTTCCAGCCACATACGTACAGTTATGGTATTTCACAAAGTATTTTGGAGTAAAAAAATTTAATAGAGCTGTAAAGGGAGGTATAGGGCAAATTATAAAGGAATGAGTGTAATGTGTGGCAAATGGTAGAAGACAAAGTAATGTGTGGCAAATTATAACAATGTAATGTGTGGCAAATTATAAAATATCCCGAGTATTGGAGTGTTGTACGAGACGTACGGTGCACTCTGCAACAGCAACGTCAACGGCCTCCGCCAGCCGCATCGCGCTCCACACGATCCCTCAGCGCGCGCGTGCTTGGCGCTCCACCATTTCCACTTCCAGCCTCCAGCCATGTCCGCCGCCCACCTGCGCCTCCTCTCCGCGGCCGCCCTCCCGCTACCCGCCCCCCTCCGCCGCGCGCGCCTGCTCCCCCCCGCGCCTGCGCTCCCCTCCTCCGCCCACCTCCTCGCCCAGCCGCGTCGCCTCGGCCTCTCCCCGCGCGCCGTCCGGTGCCGATGCGTCGCCGTGGCGGGCGCGGCAGAAGGAGGCGAGATAGAGGTTCGGGGGGAGGAGGTGGTGGCGCCGGACGCGGGGATATGGGAGCAGGTGCGGGACGTGGTGGTGTTCGCGGGCCCGGCGCTCGGGCTCTGGATCTGCGGCCCGCTCATGAGCCTCATCGACACCATGGTCATCGGCCAGACGTCATCCCTCCAGCTCGCCGCACTAGGTCCGTGCATACTACTATTGCGTACTACTGGAGTACTTCCCCGCTCTCTGCTTAATTGCTTCATCTCGCGTGCCACACTAGCTGAATGAGCAAACGCAACAATTGCTTTTCTTGGAAACGAACCAAACACATCATTTCTAGTTCGAACTAAACGTGTGCTTGTTTCTGCTCTCATTTCAGGGCCTGGCACCGTGTTCTGCGACTACCTGTGCTACATATTCATGTTCCTGTCCGTCGCCACCTCCAACATGGTGGCCACCTCCTTGGCTAACAAGGTGCGTGCAGCTCGAGCTAGATCAATTAACATACAGTGCCGTGTGGCTGCTAGGGCAATTTGCGAGACAGGGATTATCAACTTAATACAACTCCACAGGAGAAATTTTACAAAAACTAGAGTGACTTTCATGGTTTCTAGGTTGAGAACTTGAGATACATGCCTGCGTTATCTCTGTTAACTATGCATTTGTTTTGTTGCACAAAAGGAAAACAACACCATGACCATATAAGATGTTACTTGGCAACTTTTTGTATAATCAGAAGCTGAAATGTCTCGATATATTTGTCTCGTCGCAGCCACTTGGCACGTATTTACCTTCTTGTGCTATGTGTAATCTAATTCAATTGCAGCTACTCTATGCAGGATGAAGAACTTGCACAGCATCAAGTATCTATGTTGCTATTTCTAGCTCTTGCTTTTGGTGTAGGAATGTTCTTGTTCACTAAGATTTTTGGGGTTCAAGTATTGACTGGTAAGTCTTTCAAAGTAAATGTTTCTATGGGCTTGAACATCTTACTTATAGTGTTATTGGGCATTTTATATTTTCGAATGAAGTGGTGGAAGAATTCTTTTGCCAGTATATTCTGTACTTTCCTGTTATCTCAACTGAAAAGCCACTCCTTCTCCTAGACACAAACTAAGCTTGCACGTGCTGTATAAAGTAGCTATATAATGCTTTCTATCAATTATATTATTGTTCTAACTTTATTGCAAGAGTAGGATGTGTACTTACGAAATAGATGTCACTGTATTTGTTCTACCATTTTATAGTTTCACATGCATGATGCATCGTGTTTGGGTATACCCATTGCATTTGTTGAAACTCTTGTGTGGTACCTTCTACTATTTTATCTTTTTTTGTTTTGAAAGAATCTACCATTTTTGCCATAACTTGTGCTTTCTCAATTTTCTTTTCAGCTTTTACTGGATCAAAGAATTATGAAATTATTTCTGCTGCCAATACATATGCACAGGTCTGTATATGTCAGTGTCTTAATTATCACGTTTTGGGCTGTTTCTCCGTTGTTGGGGGGTCATGTTTCTCAGATGTATAACTAAACTGATACTTACGATTTTCACATTTTTTACTCACATATAACCAGTCAAACATGTGTCAAGATAAATTGATATGACTCAAAACTTCAATACCGTGCCATATCTGAAATAAACCTAATGGGTTTGCGTAAGAAACTAGGAAATACGAGAAAGTAAGAGAGGTTATGTAAATGATCATCATTTATCTTAAGTTCTTAACTAGGAGTACTATTATAGGGTATGAAATTGGATTTCCCTGTTTCATGCGAAATAACAGAAACTCGCTTTCAGATTCGAGGCTTCGCATGGCCTGCAGTTCTTGTTGGCTTAGTTGCTCAAAGTGCTAGGTACAAACTGTGCCTATTCTTTTCTTTTCTTCCATTGGATATACTTGTCTGTTCAAATTTCTGTTTATTTATTCCCTGCAAAAAAATTATGTTTATTGCATGCCTTCTTTCTTTGACCATTTGTTTTGCTGTACTACAAATTTTGAAAGTACATCTCAGTACTATTGTTTTTTTCCAGTAATTTATGCACATAAGGGAGGTAACATGAGGCAACAAAATAAAACTTAACTCAACTTAGGGAATAAAACTATGAAATCTATATTTCCAACTCTACATTATTTGAATATTCTTGTTTAAAGTCACACCACTAGGATACTGCATTACTGCATCTATCTAAAGAGAGCAGCTACAAGAATGAATGGAACCATACATTTTTCTTTGGAATATTTGTAGACATCTGTTTTGAGATTGTGATGTCTTTTGACAATCCTTACGTAGCCATTGCATGAGTACAATAGTTCAGGCAATGGCATGAGTACAATAGTTCAGGCAACAGTATTACAATATCTTTGATTGGATGCTTCTCTTATCATATTATATGTTTGCTATAACTCAGTTTAGGCATGAAAGATTCTTGGGGTCCTTTGAAGGCATTGGCAGCTGCTAGTGTTATAAATGGTGTAGGTGACATATTTCTTTGCTCTGTATGTGGCTATGGAATTGCTGGTGCTGCCTGGGCTACCATGATTTCACAGGTACACACATTCCCAGTTTCCTCAGCATGTCTCCACACTGTCACTTCTTGACTTGAGCATAATTCAGGGGAGTCATTTGTGCAATGTGTAAGCTTAATGAATACACTATCTTTATTTACATAACTGCATTCATTTGAGCGAAACACCAAATTGCTGAAAATCAAGTTTCCACGCCTCTATGAAGCAACAATACCTGGTTACCCGTATTCTTAAAAGTACATTGCTTATCGATGCAGACCGCACCCTGTCCAGAGGGAGCCACTTGCTCTTATGTTGTCAATTATATTGCATGTTCCAGAAATCCCATCATTTCTTTGTCCATTTATTTACTCTTCATGATTTGTAATTGTGGCGCACAATAACCTCCAGCTCTAGCTTTTTGTGATGTTTGATCACATTGCCAGTTTCCCTGCAGGTTTCAGTTATCTACTCACATGTTTTTGTGTTAGTTGCTACCTTTTGACACACTCTCAGATTGTTGCAGCTTATATGATGATGCAAAATCTAAATAATAGAGGTTTTCGAGCTTTCTCATTCACAATCCCGTCAACAAGAGAGCTTCTGCAGATATTTGAACTTGCAGCTCCTGTTTTTGTGACAATGACATCCAAGGTAACATTGTTTTGGGATATAATGATATGTGGCCTTTCCTTGGCTTTACTGTAACTAATTGTTTCAATCTTCTTCAGGTAGCATTTTATGCATTACTTACATACTCCGCGACTTCTATGGGAGCAATAACTCTTGCAGCCCACCAGGTTCGTACTTTTTAGCTTATGGAATGCTTCCCTATGAGAACATGTCTACAAAAACGTGACAAAACATATTGTTTACTTGATCTTGTGAAGGTTATGGTTAATATCTTATGCATGTGCACTGTTTGGGGTGAGCCGCTGTCACAAACTGCACAGTCGTTCATGCCAGAGATGATATATGGAGCTAAGCGCAATTTGATGAAGGTACCTATCTTAAATGCTCATTTTTGTGTGTGTACCATACCATTTTTTTTCCATGTTGATATCAGTAGCAGTGCAATCAGGATGTGAATGATGAACACATGTTCTTGGGCACTTATTTTTGACCCTCTTCTCTGATCTGGTCAAATGAATCAAATGATATGTGAAGCGTCTCTTTAGCTGTTCAACAGAGTATTTTTCACAAGGCACTCCATTTTCTTCTTTTTTGAGAGATGTATGAAAGGAGCATCTTTTTCTATTCTCTTCTTCGAAATATTTTGGTCAAGGACTCAAGGCTCAGCTGGTTAAGACGGCTGAATGTGACTGTCTAAAACTTACGTTGTTGATAAGACATTTCGAAAGCCTAGAAAAAAAGTTCAACTAAGAAATCAAATTGTCTTATTGAGTGAATCTATCAGAAGATACTATTGAAATTTTGGTAGATTAATATTTCTTAAGATATGAACTGTTAATACAAAGTTTCTTTTTTAGCTGAAAACTGTAGGGGAGGCCCCGACAGTAAATTTTATTAAAAAAGAACAATATGTACAAGATAGAGGGAAGGAATGTACAAAAAGGGCTTAGCCCAGGGCATAGCCCAAAGGAACTACAGAGCGTCTAGCCAGGCTAAAAGGGGGGATTTGAGATCATCCTTCATTCTGTAAGAAAGGAGGAAGAGGTCCCTTTTGAAAGAAAAGGTCCAAGCTCTAACAGAAGGTGCTTCATTATCAAAAGGTCCAAGCTGTTAATACAAAGTATATGCAGTATTTGGGTTCTGACCTGTGCATGTTGCATTACAGGCTTGAATATGTTTAATTGGTGTATACCTACCTTCTTTTCCCTGTAATAGATCAAAAACTGCTGTGGACCCAACACCACTATGCATACTTAAACTTTGCTGCAATGATGGTTCTTTGATTGACCAAAGAAGTGCCTGCAATTTACTGTAGCTATTTCTGCATTAAATTATATATGAATATTATGTTCATTACTCTGAATGTTAATGAAGGTACGTTTAATCTAGGCAAGGATGCTTCTGAAGTCACTTGTTATGATTGGTGCTATAGCTGGAGTGACCGTGGGAACAGTTGGAACGATTGTTCCATGGCTTTTTCCCAGTCTATTTACCAACGATCAAATGGTTGTACAACAGGTTTGACAAACTGCTCTAGTTTTCTACATGTTCTGAAAATAATTCGGTATAGCTCCTCAGAAACTATCAGTATGTCAGTTGTCTATGTTTGCACTTTCGATATGGATTGCTCCTCAGAAGCCACCGGTATACCAGTTGTCTATGTAGTAGGGGCCAGTTTATGTTGTTTGAGTGTGGTAACATAGCTGAATAGTGCCTGGCTGCCCACTCGTTCACTGTTTGCATGGTACCAGAGGACTGGGTTGGATTAGCTACCTCTGAGATAAGAGTACAATTTGTTGTCAGAATATTAGAGACGAGTCTCTTAAGGGTTAAGCTATTCCATTCTGTATAAGGATGGGGTGGACCTCATATAGATTAAGGAAGCAATGAGAAACATATCAATCTAGTCCTGTTTTCTTCTCCCCACCCTGGCTTCCATCACAGTGTGATTGCACTCAGATCCAGCGTCATATAACTGTAGTCCTTGTCACTTACAAATCTGCTTGCTAGTTTATTGTTAATCCTGATGCAGAATTTAAAAGGCTATCTTCATGATAGTCTAGTTAGGAAATAGTTGTTGTACTCTCTTGGTCATCCTGGAAATCTCCTGTGACCACGCCTTGCATAACTTGTTTTTTTCTGCAGAAAGTTTAATGTTTTATTTCCATGACCACCAGTGTGTCTTAACCTTCTGAGTTTTGTCTGGAACTTAATATTTTAGCTTTTTTTTGTCAGATGCACAAAGTGCTGATTCCATATTTCACTGCATTGTTGGTGACACCTTCAGTACACTGCCTTGAAGGAACATTATTGGTAAGCTGGTATACTTCATTTGGCTGGCTTCCTGGTCCTAGACCAATTCTCCTTGAAAGTGCAATTGATGCCTAGGATAACCTTATCAAAATGCTTGCATGAAGTGTCACTGCTCCTGCAATAAGCATATACGCCTGGACACTAGGCCATCATTAATGAATGTGGAAACCATCTTTAACATGTTATGATACGGCAGTAACAGTTATTAATACAATAAAGGTCCTATTCTGCAAAGTTCATAAGATCAGCACTTGCAAGCCTAGTATTCGCTAGAAAATGTGATGAAAATGTCTGATAGTTCTTTTCTGCTTTCAGGCTGGAAGGGATCTCAGGTATTTGAGTCAATCAATGGGTGCATGCTTCTGCATTGGAACCGTTCTACTATTGGTATGTCTGTACCCTTCTCTCGAGTGATTACTTTTTTTTTAAATGGAAGAGAAATCCGCTGGGCCCTCTGCATCCTCAGATGCACGCAACCATAATCGCGAGTGATTTCTGTGGGACCACGTTGATTTTCAGTTTTTTTTTCTTTAATTGGTGATAAGATTGATAAATGATAGCATGTGAATTTGAGAGAAAATCGTCTGATTTTTTTTAACTAAAAGGTTTTGAACCATGACAAATAGGACCATGGTTTGGTCTGCACAGTGAACTATCAACCTTCTGGTCACTTGTGAATGCCGTCAATTGATAAAGCTGTGTGCTCACTACCCAGCAGTAAAAGAGCAGAAGTCCAAGTGCTATCTTGAGCAGCCTTTTGTTTTCTGTTATTATTTATAGTTTAGAGGACTTGTATGTCAATATTCTTCTTCTGATGACTCTTTCCTGTTTTTGTCTCCTAAAAGGTTGCCCGCGACAAATTTGCTAGCTTGCCAATATGCTGGTGGATACTTGTTTTCTTCCAGTGGGTAAGGCCATTTCCGCATATCAAGTATAATATTTAGAACGCAGTATCTTACGGTAGTCCTAATTCGGTCTTTGAACAATGTTCCCATTCCAGAGTCGGTTCGGAAGTGGTCTACAACG
Organism: Lolium rigidum; assembly: GCF_022539505.1. Lineage (NCBI taxonomy): Eukaryota > Viridiplantae > Streptophyta > Magnoliopsida > Poales > Poaceae > Lolium > Lolium rigidum. The sequence goes on along the minus strand of NC_061509.1, from coordinate 21,617,133 downwards.
TCTTGTTTCTCGGAATGGCATGTTGTACAACGAAAATTTCAACCAGCCTGATTATGCCAAGGTGAAGGCCACATAAGGATGTATTATTGGTTGACATGAGGAGACAACAAATACATGCATATCTGCCATCCTGGAAAGATCATGCTGTTTCTGACCACCATCTGTTGTGGTCATAGCTGAGCTGCACATGATAATATTTGAAGCAAAAGTTCAAGGCCTTGTCCGAGGTGGTTAGGACTAGGAAAGTCCATTTGGCCCTAGTGTAGGATTCATCATCTTGTCGGTATCTTTTGTCCTAGGAATCTTGTATCTCATGCATTATTGCTGCTGAGAAGGCTACAATGTAAAAGCGCAGTCATTGCAAGCATATAAATATTAATTTATCTGGTTTAAAAATACAAGGGTCAATGTTATCTGAATTACTTTGTCCCAATTTTAGAATAATATGATCAAGAAATCCTGGAAAGCAAGATTGTCAGTTTGTAACATTAAGTTTTCCTGACGTGAGTAACATTAAGTTTTTCTGACGTGAGTACATGCGGTTGCATGACTTAAAGGAGATTTGATTATGCTTTGTCCAGGTGACCAGAGCATGGTAACATGAAAGTGTACCAGTTACAGCGAGCTCATTGCAGCCTCCAGCTGGGATACGTCCGACCAAATCAGTTTCCTCTGAAACAAATCACAACTCATGTTCTAGCAAGTAAGAGCACCTGGCCCAAATCTCCTCTTTCTTCAATGTCACCCAGTTCATTTATTTATTCTGTTACCAGAAATATTCAAACAGTTGGTCATCTGAACTTCACTTCGTGGCAGAGATGTGATCTGAATTTTCAGGGTATTTTCGATGATTCAGGTTCATAATTGTAAGGGTCAAAAAGTGTGGTGCAAGGATCATCGCTGTGCTGCAGTACGTCGGCAGCTCGCTCGAACTCTTCCCTGATGATCCTGATTGTTTGCCTGTCAACCACACGGCCTAAGTCATGGCCGGTCTCGAAAGGATCCTCAATGCACATCAGATGACGGTCATTTCCGACACGAGTCGTCCAGTTCTTCTCCTTCTTGCTACATAATGTCACGACATTGCACCAGGTGAGAAAATTGTGTGTCTCAAATTCTTATACCTTAGATGAAATTAAACCGACACAGATTTTTTGATTCAAAACAACATTATTGGTTCCTTGATTACCTGATTATCTTTCCCATACGGATGGAGATGACATCTTTCCTGTAATCATGCTGGAATGCCCAGTAGTGGAAAAATGCCCAGAGTAACTCTGCAATGCTCTCCCTGTTTTCAGCCCCAAAATCATGAAGCTGATGAACTTCATCAAAATAAGCGCATTCAGTGTCATCAACAACCATGGTATATGTTGGCTCCATAGCCTGAAAACGTGGGGAAACGAGGGAACATTAGTTTTAGTTGCAGCAGGACGAAATTGACCAACCGATGCATAGCATGAAGCTGAAAACACGGACATAAGGAATAATGATGATGAAACATGAAAAAATGAACTTGCAAATCAGCAAAAAATAAGAAAAATAAAATAAAAAAGGAAATTGACCAACCATAATGAAATGATGAGCCATCCAAATACAACCATGCATATGCAGGCACAATGTCAAATGGAGCAAATCCAGGATGACTAGAGCATATGATTCCACCATAAAATAAAAGGAGAGAATGTTATTGAAAAAATGCAAAGAGATAGATTTGCAAATAATTTTAAATTTTACAAAGTGCTTTCGGCAACTCAGTACTCTATTGGCACAAAGAAGATGATTTATTCAGAAGTTTATGCGACAGAAGTAAGATACAAAACCTGCAGACACGGAAGAATCTTGGGTTCTCGCAGCTGCAAGAAACTGATGCACATCAGCACATATCTGCAATTTTCATATAAACAAGTTAGCCAGGCCTCAGTTTTTTTAAACTCATTTGAACATAACTATCAAAAGCAAGTTATATAAACATGAATCCATCATAATCATTTAACTCACGCATAGCTAGAGAGTGTTCCGCGGTATGTCTCGTTGACAGCCCTCAGTTTGGCCCAATGCTTCACAATGGAGGCCAGCTGAAGCAGTCTACCATCTATCTGGGCATAATCCTTGAGAAGCTTTGTGTTGGCAACAGCAAATAGGTTGTTGATGCAGATGTCACAAGAGAAGCCGCTCCCTGCATCCAGCATCCTCACAATTGGGACTCTAGCACTGGTAATTGCCTGCATAAATCAATTTATTCAACTGAGAGATTGCTGTGAGGTCAAACCAACCACCTCAATTTACAGTGAATTTTGACAACACATAATTTACAGTTGCAGAACTCCAGATAGTGAAGGCTTTACCTCCACATCGTCGAAACTGTCGGCGCGCAAGATCTCCGCCAGCCGCAGAAGCACCTCCACCACGCTCCCTGTGCCGACATCGATCTCGAGGCAGACATCAACATCGCTATGGGATGTTCCAAACGAACTGGCACATGATCCGTAGAGGTGCAGCCGGGCATCGGGCCATTCTTTGCTCACTGACTTTGTTAGGGAGTCTATGAGCTGGCTCTGCTTCGACTTGTGCTCCTCTGATGGCTTGAGGGATTCGTAGATGGAGAGCAGGCCGGGAGCGAAGGCGTCGATGTCATCGCGGCATTCAACCCACCCTCCGCGCATTTTGACACGCAGGCGCTGTGATGGGTTCGAGTATGACACCAGGTTCTGCAGAGCAGAGGAACATGGTCGATAAGCTAAATTTCTTGCTGGGCAAATCAAATGTGATGCGTCTCAGGATCAATTGAAGAAGCACATGATTTCTGGGATTTCCAGTACCTCGTTTGGCTCACCGTCAGGATACTCATGATCACCAGCGGCGACGGTGAGAGAACTCTCCAGCTCTTCCCCGAGAAGATCACTGTCGTCCTGCCCGCTGTCGTCCGGCTCCAGCTGCTCGTCCCCCTCGAGACTCCCCTCGGCCTCGTCGCCGCCCGCGTAGCCTCCACCGCCCGCCGCCTGGTCATCGGCGTCGCTGCCGCCATTCCCACCCTTCTTCCCCACGGGGACCCACACCCTCTTCTCCGTCCGCGCCGCCGTGCGCCTGGCCCCCGCACTGGCCTCGCCGTCGCCTCGGTTTGCTTTCGCGACAGCGAGACTGCCGCCCGCATTCCGCCGCTCGGGACCCGCGCGAGGCCTGCCAGCGACGAAATCCCCAACCCTCCGCCTCGCCGGAGCGCCCCGGCCGGGGCCGAAGCCACCTGCATTGCGCCCGCGCCCTGGGGGAGCGCGCCGCGGCGGCGGGATGGGTGCAGGGGGAGCCGGCGGCGGGTACCAGGAGGGGCGCGTGGGGGGCACGATGAAGAGGCGCTCGTCGGGGCGGGGGTGGGCGAGCGGGGGCGGCGGCGGCGGGGGCGCGAACAGTTGGTGCGGCGGGGCGAGGCGGGCGGGCCTGGTATCGGGCGCGGGCGCGGGCTTGGGGGAAGGGAGGAGGAAGCGTAGGAAGGCGCCGTCGGCGAGGGGCTTGGCGTCGCCGGACATGGCGCGCGGCGAGGCTGGGTGTGGGTGGTGGTTTGCGGTTCCCGAGAGCGAGCGTCAGTCAGGAGGAAGGCGTGAAGTCGTGGGGGTGTGTCAGTGCGCGACTTCACTTCTTCAAAGCAGCGTAGTACGCGCTACTAGCCGGTTGCTCCCCCTCAACTACAACTGGGCATAATTCTCAAATTCTCAAAAACAAAACTACAACTGAGCATGGGCAGCCCGGCCCGGCCCAGCCCGGGGCGGGTCGGGCTTGCACTTGGGCCGGGATTGGTCTGATTTTTTAGCCCGAACGTCAGGCCGGGTTGGGCTTGGGTTTGCATTTTCCGTGAAGGTTTGGGCCGTGCTGGACTTTTGCCAATTCGGGCCAGGTTCGGGCTTGATTTATAGGCCTGACAATCAGGCCCGGCCGGTTTCAGGCTTGACATTTTAGCTTCGGATTTTTTTGGGCTTGGCCCGAGACCCGGCCCGGCCCGAGTTTTGCCCAGGTGTACCCTCAACCGATAGAACTAATTTTCTTGCTTTTCTGAAGGTTCACTGATCTATTCGTAATCCTCAACGGCGGTATAAGAAAACTCCAACACAGCGACGACTACAAGCACTCCAACAACCTGAAAGCGCGGCGTGATGACCCACAAGTATAGGGGATCGCAACAGTCTTCGAGGGAAGTAAAATCCAATTTATTGATTCGACACAAGGGGAGACAAAGAATACTTGAAAGCCTTAACAGCGGAGTTGTCAATTCAGCTGCACTTGGAAACAGACTTGCTCGCAAGAGTTTATCGAGTAGTAACAGTTTTATAGCGATAGCGATGAGTGAAATAACGACGAGCAGAGTAACGGAGACAGACAGTAGTGATTATAGTAAACAGCAGGATTAAAATATCGTAGGCACGGGGACGGATAATCGGGCGTTGCATGGATGAGAGAAACTCATGTAACAATCAAGCGAGGGCATTTGCGAGATAATAATAAAACGGTATCCAAGTACTAATCAATCAATAGGCATGTGTTCCATATATAGTCGTACGTGCTCGCAATGAGAAACTTGCACAACATCTTTTGTCCTACCAGGCAGTGGCGACCAGGGCCTCTAGGGAAACTATCGGATATTAAGGTACTCCTTTTAATAGAGTACCGGAGCAAAGCATTAACACTCCGTGAACACATGTGATCCTCACGTCACCACCATTCCCTCCGGTTGTCCCGATTTCCGTCACTTCGGGGCCATTGGTTCCGGACAACGACATGTGTATACAACTTGCGTGTAAGACCATAAATAATGAATATCATGATGAAACAATAACATGTTCGGATCCGAGATCATGGCACTCGGGCCCTAGTGACAAGCATTAAGCATAATAAGTTGCAACAATATCATAAAAGTAACATCTACGTGATACTAGGCACTATGCCCTAACAATCTTATGACTATTACATGACCAATCTCATCCAATCCCTACCATCCCCTTCAGCCTACGAGCGGGGAATTACTCACACATGGATGGGGGAAACATGGCTGGTCGATGGAGAGGCGTCGGTGGTGATGATGGCGATGATCTCCTCCAATTCCCCGTCCGGCGGAGTGCCGAACGGAGACTTCGGCTCCCGAGACGGAGTTTCGCGATGTGGCGGCGTTCCGGAGGGTTTCCGGCGACTTCGACTTTTCTCCGTGCGTTTTAGGTCGAGGCCGATATATAGTCCGAAGGAGGGCGTCGGAGGCCGGCCGAGGGGGCCACACCATAGGGCCGCGCGGCCCCCTAGGCCGCGCCGCCTTATGGTGTGGGGCCCTCGGGCCTCCACTTGATTTGTCCTTCCGGCTCCGTCGCATTCCGGGAAAATAGGGCCTTCTGTCAAAATCCCGAGGTTTTTCCCCGAAAGTTGGATTTACGCACAAAAACGAGACACCGAACGGTTCTGCTCGAAAACGGCGTTAGTCCGTGTTAGTTGCATCCAAAATACACAAATTAGAGGCAAAACAATAGCAAAAGTGTTCGGGAAAGTAGATACGTTTTGGACGTATCAACTCCCCCAAGCTTAGCTTATTGCTTGTCCTCAAGCAATTCGATTAACAAGCTGAGCGATAAAAGAACTTTCACGAACACATTTGTTCATATGATGTATATATTCTCATGATATGGCTAATACTTAAGCGAGTTCATAATAAGATACATGCAAATAAGATCATCTAACAGACTATGTCAATCATGAAGAGGTACCAACAATTAATAATAAGCATCATGAATCATGTATATAAGCAGGATTGCAATGTTCATAAGAGAGTATGATAAAGTGGTATCTCGCTTGCTCGTATTTGATCGGCAAAACATAAATGCCCGGGCACCTCTCGGAGTTCATAGAAAGACTAGAAGTAGTGATTGTCAAAGATAAAAGCATCAAAGTTATACCACAATCAATCATATTTTTGAGACAAGCATATTATACTAAGAATGACGAGTTGTGCTCTCAAGAAAGTGCTCAAAGAAAGAATGGAGACACAACATAAAAGTAAAAGATTGACCCTTCGCGAGAGGGAAGCGAGGATTAACATGCGCTAGAGCTTTTCATTTGTAAAGCAGGAGTAAAATTATTTTGAGAGGTGTTTGTTGTTGTCAACGAATGGTAATGGGTACACCAACTACCTCGCCAACCGGACTTTCAAGAGCGGCTCCCATGAATTATTTGCATTTTTATGTGGTACTCCTTCCAACCTTTCTTACACAAACCATGGCTAACCGAATCCTCGGGTGCTCGCCAACAATCACATACCATGAAGGAGTACCTTTTTAGTTTAGTTTTATTATGATGATGACACTCCCCCAACCTTTGCTTACACAAGCCATGGCTAACCGAATCCTTCGGGTGCCGTCCAACAATCACAAACCATGGAGGAGTATCTATTTAAGTTAATTAATTCGGGACTGGGAATCCCATTGCCAGCTCTTCTTTGCAAAATTATTGGATAAGCGGATGTGCCACTAGTCCATATGAAAGTCCGTCAAGAGTAAATGACAAGGTTGAAAGCTAAACACCACATACTTCCTCCTGAGCTATGAAACATAAACACGAATTGAGAAGCATTTTGAAGGTTTTAAAGGTAGCGCATGAGAATTTACTTGGAATGGTTTGAAATGCCATGCATAGGTATTTATGGTGGACACTTTGGAACAACTTGGTTTTCGGGTGTTTGGAAGCACGAGCAGCGTTCCGCTCGATACAAGTGAAGGCTAGCAAAAGACTAGGGAGCGACAAATCAAAAGAGCAATAAGCTGTCATAATCATGCTTGCGGCAAAATAAATTAACCGAGGCATAAAAGTGATACAAGAACTGCGAAGCAATGTAAATCATCGAGGCTTAATTGACTTTTGTTCAGTCATATGCATGCGTGAGCATGTGCCAAGTCGATATAAATGAATTATTCGGAGGAGGATACCACAATGCCATACTTACTTATGAATAAAACAATGCAAACAAACATCCATAACATGCTACTCATATTAATAGATTGGAGCTAACATGAGAGATCATGAACTACTAGACTTTCTCAAATAACATATACCTCACATGAACCAACTAAGCATGCTCACATGGATGAGTATATGTACAAAAATGAAAACAAATAGAGTTCATACCAGCCTCTCACCACAATCAGATTGTCGTAGATCGTCATTATTGCCTTTTCACTTGTGTAGCTTGGATAATATGAAATGAAAACCACGCTCCAGCCACCGAAGTGAAGGAGATATGCCCTAGAGGCAATAATAAAGTGGTTATTATTTATATCTTTATGTTTATGATAAATGTTTATATATCATGCTATAATTGTATTAACCGAAACATTAGTACATGTGTGATATGTAGACAAACAAAGAGTCCCTAGTATGCCTCTTAACTAGCTTGTTTGATTAATGGATGATTAGTTTCACAATCATGAACATTGGATGTTATTAATAACAAGGTTATATCATTGTATGAATGATGTAATGGACACACCCAATTAAGCGTAGCATAAGATCTCGTCATTAAGTTATTTGCTATAAGCTTTCGATACATAGTTACCTAGTCCTTATGACCATGAGATCATGTAAATCACTTATACCGGAAAGGTACTTTGATTACATCAAACGCCACCGCGTAAATGGGTGGTTATAAAGGTGGGATTAAGTATCCGGAAAGTATGAGTTGAGGCATATGGATCAACAAGTGGGATTTGTCCATCCCGATGACGGATAGATATACTCTGGGCCCTCTCGGTGAAATGTCGTCTAATGTCTTGCAAGCATATGAATAAGTTCATAAGAGACCACATACCACGGTAGCGAGTAAAGAGTACTTGTCGGGAGACGAGGATGAAC
>NC_061509.1:21590803-21609158 GCF_022539505.1 Lolium rigidum | reverse complement strand
AGCGCCTACAACAAAATCACTAGCATCACACATAATTTCAAAAGGCAAATTCCAATCGGGAGGTTCAACTACGGGAGCGAGTTGTTAAGGCTTTCTTTAGAGTTTCAAAAGCTTCCTTACAATCATCATCAAAAACAAAAGGTACATCTTTTTGAAGAAGATTAGTAAGAGGCTTTGAAATCTTGGAGAAATCTTTAATAAATCTCCTATAAAACCCAAGCATGACCAAGAACACTACGAATACCTTTAACATCCCTAGGATAGGGCATCTTCTCAATTGCTTCAACTTTAGCTCTATCAACTTCAATACCTCTCTCAGAAACTTTATGTCCCAATACAATTCCTTCATTAACCATAAAGTGGCACTTCTCCCAATTAAGAACAAGGTTAGTTTCTTCACATCTCTGCAATACTTTATCAAGGTTTCGCAAGCAATTATCAAAAGAATTCCCATAGACAGAAAAATCATCCATGAATACCTCTACAATATTCTCACAAAAGCCATGAAAAATAGCGAGACATGCATCTTTGAAAAGTAGCGGGAGCATTACATAAACCAAAAGGCATACGCCTATAAGCATAAGTTCCATATGGACAAGTGAAAGTGGTTTTCTCTTGATCTTTAGTTTTAACGACAATTTGTGAAAACCCGAATAACCATCAAGAAAGCAAAAATGAGTATTTTTAGACAACCTTTCTAACATTTGATCAATAAAGGGTAAAGGGTAATGATCTTTCTTAGTAACTTTATTAACTTTTCGATAATCAATGCACATTCTATACCCTACAACTACTCTTTGAGGGATGAGCTCATCATTATCATTAGGCACAACAGTCATTCCTCCTTTCTTAGGAACACAATGCACAGGACTAACCCATCTACTATCAGCAATAGGATATATAATACCAGCTTTAAGAAGTTTTAATACATCATTCCTTACCACATCCTTCATCTTCGGAATTAGACGACGCTGATGTTCAACAACAGGCTTCGCATCATCTTCCATATTGATAGCATGTTGGCAAATAGAGGGAGAAATCCCCTTCAAGTCATCAAGAGTATAGCAATAGCTCCTCGGTGTTTCTTCAATATTTCCAATAACCTTTCTTCCTCAATATCTGAAAGCTTAGAACTAATAATAACAAGATATATTTTCTTATCATCAATATGAGCATACTTAAGATTATCAGGCAACGGTTTTAAATCAAAAACAGGATCTTCCTTTGGTGGTGGTGTTGTACCTAAATCTTCAACCTAGGCAAGTCATGTTTAAGAATAGGTTGACGAAGGAAAATTTCATCAAGCTCATTTCTTTCTTCCCTAAAGACTTCACTCTCACTATTCTCCAAATGTTGCTGCAATGGATTATTAGGAGCAAGAGCAATAGACGCACACTGTTCAACTCTAAAATCATTATTAGGCAAATCAGCTTTATAAGGAGTTTTGACAAATTTAGAGAAATTAAACTCATAAGATTCACCGAGCAAATTTAGTCATAATTTTTTCCTTCTTGCAATCTATAACAGCTCCACAAGTATTTAGGAAAGGTCTACCAAAAATAATAGGACAATACTTACTAGCGACAGTAACCAAGTACCAAAAAGTCGAGCAGGATATTTAATCTTACCACATAGAACTTTCACATCTCGAACAATACCAATAGGAGAGATAGTTTCTCTATTAGCTAGCCGAATAACCACATCAATATCTTCAAGTTCACAAGAACCAATTTCATGCATAATCTCCGTATAAAGCTCATAAGGAATGGCGCTAATACTTGCACCAATGTCACATAAACCATAATAACAATGATCACCAATTCTAACGAGAGCATAGGAACACTAGCTTTCCTAGACTTATTAGGATGCGAAACAATATTAGAAGCATCTTCACGTAAAATAATATGACCATCTTCTACATTTTCAGTCACAAGATCTTTAGCTATTGCAACAGCAGGTTCAACCTTAATTTGTTCTTCAGGTTCTATAGGTTTCTTTGCACTTTTATTAATCGCACTAGATATAACAGAGTACTCCTTCATTTTAGCAGGGAATGGAGTTTTTTCAATATAAGCTTCAGGAAGAATATGATCAACAGTTTCAATTATAGCACATTTATTTATAGATGAATCAATTTTATCTTTATACGGTTCATGATACTTATCAAAATTCTTCCTAGGCAATTCAAAGTGAGATGCAAAAGCTTTATAAAAATTGGCAACAACTTGAGAATCAAGACCATAAGTAGCACTCATATTACGAAATTTATCAGTATCCATAAAAACTTCAATGCATTTATAATCATAGTTTATACCGACTCTCGTCTTTGTCGTTCTCCCATCCTTCGAGTATTCTCCTGGATCCGATCAAGAAGGTCCCTTTTAAACTCTTCTTTGTTGCGTGTAAATGATCCAGAACAAGAAGTATCCAAGCAAAGTCTTATCTTGAAAAGACAATCTTGCATAGAAATTATCAATAATAATATTACCAGGAAGCTCATGAATGGGGCATTTGAGCATTAAAGACTTCAACCTCCCCCAAGCTTGGGCAATACTCTCTCCATCATGAGGCCAGAAATTATATATGCCGTTCCGATCTTTGTAAATTTCACTTGGAGGATAGAATTTGGAATAAAATAAAGGCACAATGTCCTCCCAATCAAGAGAATCCCTATTCTTCAGCAATTTATACCGATGCGCTGCTTTACTGCACGAGCGATATAGAGAATAGTTTCTTCCTAACTTCATCCATAGCAATACCCGCACATTTGAATAACCCGCATAATTCATGTAAAAACAAGTAAATGATCACCATGATGGACAGCTTCCATCCCCTTCATAGCGGTTATCCACAACACGTTCAATAATTTTCATAGGTATTTTGTATGGAACCTCTTTCTCACCTGGCGCCTCATCCACTACGTTTGCAGTAGTAGTAGATTTTCCAAAGAGGAATTCAAGAGAAGACCTCTCCATAATGATTTATAGCAGCAGCAAGTAAATAAAAACAGCACGTACAGTAAAAAGTTTCCCTTACCAATTCCACTTACCAATAGCGCTTCACTCCCCGACAACGGCGCTAGAAAATAGTCTTGATGACCCACAAGTATAGGGGGTGTATCGTAGTACTTTCGATAAGTAAGAGTGTCGAACCCAACGAGGAGCAGAAGGTGTTGACAAGCAGTTTTGATGAAAGATTCACTGTAAATGCTCACAGACAAGTATTCAGGGGGGTTTGATATAGCAGATGAATAAAGTACAAGTAAGTAAAGTGCGAGAGAAATAATTGCAGCGAGTGGCCCAATCCTTTTTAGCACAAAGAACAAGCCGGTTTGTTTACTTATAATGACCAAACGTTCTTGAGGACACACAGGAATTTAGTCTAGTGCTTTCGCTTCATATGGCTGATTAATCTTCATTGTTTTGATAAGTGTTGTGTGGGTGAACCTATGCTAATGCACCGCCCTTCCTAGGACTAATGCATACTTGTGATTATATCCCTTGCAAGCATCCGCAACTACAAGAAAGTAATTAAGATAAATCTAACCACAGCCTTAAACTCGAGATCCTCGCTATCCCTCCCGCATCGATATACCAACGGGGGTTTAGGTTTCTGTCACTCCGGCAACCCCGCGATTGGCAAACGAATACAAGACGCATTCCCCTAGGCCCATAAATGGTGAAGTATCATGTAGTCGACGTTCACATGACACCACTAGAAGAATAACACCACAACTTAAATATCACAACATTGAATACTAACCAACATAATTCACTACTAACATTTAGACTTCACCCATGTCCTCAAGAACTAAACGAACTACTCACGAGACATCATATGGAACATGATCAGAGGTGATATGATGATGAATAACAATCTGAACATAAACCTTGGTTCAATAGTTTCACCCAATAGCATCAATAACAAGTAGAAATCAACACCGGGAGAGTTTCCCCTATCAAACAATCAAGATCAAACCCAAATTATTACAGCGGTGACGAGGTGCAGCGGTGGAGATGGCGGTGATGATGATGATGATGATGGTGATGATGATGGAGATGATGTCCAGCTCGATGACGGTGACGATGGCGTCGATTTCCCCTCCGGGAGGGAATTTCCCCGGCGGATTTCAGCCTGCCGGAGAGCTCTTTTCTCTCTGGTGTTCTCCGCCCCGCAGAGGCGGCTGTGACTCTTCACGACTATCCTCTGGAGCTTAGATTTTCGGGACGAAGATGTGCGCGAAGAAAAGGAGGCTAGAGGGGGCTGTGGGCCTCCTCCTCACAAGGCGGCGCGGTCAGGCCTTGGGCCGCGCCAGCCTATGAGGTGGGCCCACCTCGGCTCCCCCGTCTGGCTCTCTTCGTCTTCTGGAAAAATAGAATTTTTCATATAATTTCCGTCAACTGTTGATCTTCCGAAATATTGCATTCTGACGGCGCTTTTTCCAGCAGAATCCTGACTCCAGTGCGCGATCCTCCAATAATCATGAAACATGCAAAATAGATGAAATAACATAATTATCATCTCCAAATATGAAATATATCAATGAATAACAGCAAATTATGATATAAAATAGTGATGCAAAATGGACGTATCAACCGGCACGCGCCTCGAGTTGAGGTACCAGCCCCCTCCCGGCAAGTTCGCGTCCGGCCATGGTACCGTCCGGTTTTCCTCCGATAGCTGCCGTGCGAGATCGACGCGGACATACCGGCCGACCCGTGCCTTCTTGCCGGACCGCGAGCCGCTAGCCTCGTGGTCGTTCTTGGTCTTGCGGAACGGCCAGCATTTCTTCCCCATTGCGTCGGTGGGGTTGATAGTGTGTGATCTGGAAATGGTTTGGTCGGGGAAATGGGTGCCGGCAGCGTCCCTTTAAGAGGCTCGGACGTCATCTCGCCTTCAATGGCCTGCCACTGCAATGTCGCCTAGCTGCGCACACCCGCGGAAGCCGAGGCGCGCCATTAACGCAAAGGCTGCAGCGCGCCGCCCACAAGTAATACCGCGGAAGACGAAGCAGTTGTGCCCCTGCCAGGCGGGCCCGTGCGAGGACCGAGCGGACACTTTGCGCGTCCGCACAGCGTCCGCAGAGACGTAAACCTGTCGCATATTTGGGCTAGGTTTGCGTCTACGCGGACGGCCCAGTCACTTTGCGTCGCGCCGCTGGAGGTGGTGCCAGACGCATTTTCTGTCACGGTGGACACAAACGGTCGCTTAGCGTCCGTTTACGTCGCGCCGCTGGAGATGCCCTTAGTGCTGCTTCCGTTCCTCAAGGGTACTACAACACTAAATCAGCGTGTGTCGCCAGTAACAATGCCTTCAACGATCCTAGCAGTAGCCCCACAAAGCTTGCGGTGGTTTCTGCCGTCTTCCGAGCTAAGAGCGACGGCCTTAGAAAGCGTCTCCGTCTTTTGGTAATAAGATCAAGGAATTTCATTAAAAAGATCCAAACGAAAAGAATGCAAATCACATATTTGTTTTGCACTAGTAGTCCTCATGTTATCGAGAAAAACTGGGAGGTACAACAAAAAGACTACATAACCAAAACATCCAAAACTGGGTAATACTTTTAGTATATATGTTAAATTTTCCATACTACATATTTGCAGCATTTGACTATTTTTTTACTTATAGGCAAAATGTACACCCTAAATTTGGCGTCATCTGAACTCCTGATTAGCAACCTCTCGCTTCCTCCTCGTCATTCTCATCCGTCTCATATCTCCTCGACACATACATAGCTCTGTGTTGTCCTCATGAACACGCATGGATGCGTTTATGAGCTCCACACGGGCCCTAACGAGCTCTAAAGGGCTGATGTCGCCCGTTCCTGTGGCATGTGGTCGTCCACTGGTCCCGTCCCGTGATGTCCTAGCCTCCATCGAGCTTATGGCTAGTGAAAATAATTAGCCTTCACAAATTTATACAAAATATTTTTACACTTATTTCACATCCCAAATTTTACCAAATATAAATTAGGTTGTTTTGATGATACAACCTTTACCATATGAATTCGAATACTTATACTATTTGCATCTAAATATATTAGACATGGGTAGTTTATAACTTGAATTTCACTGCTATACAATATACAACTATGTGTCATTACAAACAAGATTGTGTCAAAGAGGAAACACATTTTGTTATCCCAATAAAATTATGTTGTTTTCTCAGACTTGATTCATGACATTTTGTTTATTTGAGTTCTGTCTAATCTAGGAAGTCACAAAAGAAGAACAAAATCACATTTATCTTCACAATAAAGGGTGCACTCATGTAAAATATAGTATTCTTATATGTATGTTTATTTCAAGATCTTGACAGGGTGGCTTTCAATGTACAAATTCAACAAATATCCTCGTAGAGATTTGTCGAATTGATTCTAGATTTTAGGAGCCACTTATCTTTGCTAGTTGGCATTTTGCCCGTGTCAATGTGTGGTCATATCTCGATTTATATGTCCTTAAGGCTCTTGTATAGCTTAAGATCATACATGCGCGCTCCATCCATTAACATGCAATAACAATGTGTGTAAGTCCAAGGTCGAGTACCAAATATAATTTATGTTCATGAAGAAAGAATGAAGCAAGTTTTTTAACCAAACAACACTGTAAGGTTTAGGCATACGCCCGTTTCAAACCAACTCTATATACTAGCACCCCAAATTTGAATATCGAAGAAATGGAAGAACCAGTGGAGGCAAGATTTTTTTTAAAACAATATCGCAAGATCTGGAAAAAAGGCAAGTTCCAAACAAACCTCTCACACATTAACGGCTCGAGACTGAAAGACATAAGAAAGAAAGAACGATGGGTGAAAGTATTATCACTAACTGAAGTACATGCACGAGCAAAACTAACAAACCAACACAAAAAGGTACAGGCCCGTCACAGGGTTCCTTAATCCTTATTGGCAACACAATGTATTAACGCTCCAACAGTTCACCGTGGTACCCAGCTGATCACGAGGCGGGCGTTCGAAGCGGGGCGGCAGCCCACGTCGCTGCAATGACCTCTTCGAGCCATCCCTCGGCGTTGGGCATGATCCCATTCCCTGGGCTGAACCACACCATGAGCACACAGAACTCCCAGTGCGCCGTCGTCGTTGTGGTCGCCCTCGCGCACCATCGCGGCTGCCTCTTCGTCCCTCATGCCGGCCACGCCCAGCACGAGTTATGCGTTCCGCCAGAGGCTCACACCCGTGATCGCGCCCTGTTGCCGGGTCCGACCTCATCACTAGCCGGCCCGCCATCATTGGAAGCAGGTCCTTGTACGCACCCCTGCCGTCGACCTCGATGCCGCCGACCGCTTGTGGCCACGTCGCCATGGCTTCAGTTGATCGGGTTGTCGTGTTGACCACAACTGTTGTGTGGTGGTTCTTCCATAAAGTGAAGGAGGAAGAGAAATGTAGGAATGGATCGTGGATACGACTCTAGATCGAAACACAGAAAAACAGACAATGATGGGTGAAAGTTGAATGTCACGAGTGAGGAGCGAGGACTGGTCTAAAGCACGAGCTTATTTGACAAATTGACAACAAAAAATTCCAAAGAATGATCTAAATCTATCTATGGACGGAGCGGAGGGGGCTCACGAGCCGAGCGAGTGTGAGCTTGGTGGGGAAGGAGAAGCTAGCGAGGCGGGACGTGGCTTACACGCGCGCGACCAGCGTGTGCTTTTGGTTGGGCTGGTTTCTAGAGTTTTCTTGGCCGAAAGCGATGGGTTTGGTTGCTGGTGTGTCTGCCCATCATGGCTCTTCTGGGCCGACCGTGGGGCACGGATGGAGCGTGGGAGGGACACGGAGCTACATGCTCCGAGTCGAAGCCCGCGCAGCGAACACGTGAGGCGATCGCCTTAGCCACTGTGGATTCAACGGATTGTGTTGGCCGGCGACCATGTCATATGTACGTTGTGGTTTGCCGACTCACGATCTTATTTGCTGCTTCCGTTCCTCAAGAGTAGTACGGCAGTTCATCAGCGTTCCGTCACCAGTAATAATGCCTCCAACAATCCTTAAATGCCTTCAACGATCTGGTATTACTACCATCTATATTTGGTTAGATGGCTCATGGGGCTCTCTGCAACACCTTAATATTAGTCAGTGAAGTTGCATCGTTTGCTAACATGAGCATGACCAGCCCCTGAGCAACTCGACCACGCCGGAGACGACGCAACGCTGTCGGTGGCGCGCGGCTGCTCAAACTCCTCACGATGCCTTGGATCAGGAGCATCCCCGAGCCAGCGGGAAGTCGCCGAACACCGATCCCGTAGGATCTACGCCAGAAGCCGTCGTCGTCGTCACGCCGATGAGAATCCGCATCTCTCGGAAGATCTTGAAACACCGGACCCGCCGTCCCACGGAATCCAGCGACGGGGAAGTCAAACCTGGCAGATCTCCAGACCCGCAGGTTTGAGGAAGGCGGTAAAGCTACTGAGCTTGGCGCAGTGGTGGGGAGGTGGAGCGGCTTGCACACACCTGATCAACACTTTGGTTGCGGTGGTTTTTGGTGTCTTCCAACGTCCAAGCCGAGAGCAACAGCTTCGGAAAGCGTCTCTTTTTTTTGTGTGTGTGATAGACTGACAGCCTTCGCCGTCGGCATAGTCACAGAAACCGTCGGCGTAAGGTTGTGCAAACTGTATAGTTGTTTCGGACTAGTCGTTATGCTATTGAGAAAACTTGGAGACAGAAGAAAAATACTACGGAAGTAAACTACATCGGTCAACTCGTCGAGTGTCACTACGTGATTATGTGCATGGTGTTTGTTTCAATCTTTATGAGTTCTAACACCTGTCCTGCCATCCGAATGAAGAACATTCATGCATGAATATTGATAACATTCATGCATGGATGCAGCCAAGTGATGAATGTGGTCAAAATCAGCATTCACAAACTCTTATGTGACAACCACAAGCAACACGGTGTGTCGTTGCCTGAAATAACGAGGGGAATAAGCTATTGACATTTTAGATAGGATCATCTCTGGGAGATAACTAAAAGATCCACCATATACTAAATAAACCTACCGGTTTGAGTACAGGGCCAAAATTCAGCGTGAGTCAAGACCACCATGTAATATTTTTAGTATGCTAAAAAATAAGGCATCCGTAGGACATATTTGTAACATACGCCTCCTTTTTTGCGTGTACACAACACCCAAAACTTGGCACCATATGAACTATACATTTGCACCCTCTTGTTCCCTCCTCGTTATTCCTATACCTTCTGGAGGTTGATAACACATACGAAGCTCCTTGTTGCCCTCATGAACGTACCATTGATGTAGCTTTGAGCTCCACGCGACACCCACCAACCTCTAAAGAGGTGGCACCTATTGATGTGACACCTTGGTCGTCCACTCCCGTCCTCTAGTCCTATCTTGCGGAGCCCAGACGTCCCTCGAACTCATGGCTAGTGAAAACAATTGACCTATGCACATTTATACTAAACATTTTTACATTTCTTTCGCATCATTTTATTACCAAATATAAATTAGGTTGTTTTGATGATACAACCTTTAACATAGGAATTCAAATATTTTAAACTATTTGCATCTAAAAATATTACACATGTGTAGTATTATAACTTGAATTTCACGGTTATGCAATATAGAAACATGTGCCATTACAAAAATGACTTTGCTAAAGAGTTAACCCTTTTTTTGTTATCCAAATAAAATTATGTTGTTTTCTCAGATTTATTTCATGACATTTTGTTTTATTTGAGTTCTGTCTAATCTTCTAGGAAGTCACAAAATAAGATGAAATAGCATTTATCTCCACTAAAGGGTGGAGTCATATAAAATATAGTGTTCTTAGATGTATGTTTATTTCAAGATATTGATAGGGTGTCTTTCAATGTACGAGTCTAACAAATATCCTAATAGAGATTTCTCGAGTAGATTCTAGATTTTAGGAGGTGTCATTATATGGACTTATCTTTGCTAGCTGGCATTTTGCCTGTATCACTGTGTGGTCATATCTCGATTTATGTCTTAAGGCTCTTATATAGCTGATGATCATACATGCGTATAGTACGTGCTCCATCCATTAACAGCCATAACAACATGCGCAAGTCCAAGGTCAAGCACAAAATATAGTTTATGTTCATGAAGAAAGAAGGGAGCAAAGCTTTTTTTACCGAACAATATTGCAAGGTTTAGGCATAGGCTCGTTTCAAGCCAACTTTCCACACTAGAACACCAAATCTGAATATCAAAGAACTGAAATAACCAATGGAGGAAAGGTTTTTTTTCAAACAATATCGCAAGGTCTAGGAAAAATGGGCAAGTAACAAATTAAACAAACCTCACACACATTAAAGGCTCGAGACTGAAACATATATAAGAAAGGAAGAACGATGGGTGAAAGTGTTATGACTAGCCACTTAGCCAGGACTGAACTGAAGTCCATGCACGAGCAAAACTAACAAACCAGCACAAAAAGGTACAGACACGTCACAGGGTTAGTTATTGACAACACAATGTAGTAACGCTCAAACAATTCATCGTGGTAGCCAGCTGATCAAGAGGCGGGCGACTGAAGCGGGGCGGCGCGCAGCACGATGTCTGCGATGGCCTCTTCGAGTCATCCCTTGGCGTTGGGCATGATCCCTTGGCTGAACCGCACCATGATCGAACACACAGAACTCTCAGTGCACCGTTGTCGTTGTGGTCGCCCTCGCGCACCATCTCGGACGCCTCTTCGTCTGTCATGCCGGCCATGCCCAGCACGCGTGTTCTGCATTCCGCCAGAGGCTCTCCACCGTGATCGCGCCCCTCATCGGGCCCGCCAGAACCTAGAATCCCCCGCGATTCCGCCAGCAGCTCCGAGGTCACCAGCCGGCCCGCCATCACCGGAAGCAGCTCCTTGTACGCGCCCCTGCCGTGGGCCTTGATGCTGCCAACCACTTGTGACCTCCTCGTTGCCATGGCTTCAGTTGATCGGGTTGTCGTGTTGGCCACGACTGCTCTGTGGTGGTTCTTGTATAAGGTGAAGGATGAAGAGAAATCTAGGAATGGATCATGGATACGACTATAGATCGAAACGCAAAAAAAGCGGACAATGATGGGTGAAAGTTGGGTGTCACTAGTGAAGAGCGAGGTCGACAGGTCAAAAGCACGAGGTTATTTAACAAATCGACAACAAAAAATTGCACGACCGCACATGTGTTTCTTTTAACGGCACCACGTCTCTGTCGGATATGGGGTCAAATTTAGGAATCTACTTATTATGTAATAGAGCCAATACACCATTAGAGAGTGGTGTAGTATTACCCCACAAAAAAGAGATAGTGGATAGTGTAAAGTTCCTTTTTAATTTATTTCTTATGTAAATAGTCTTTTTCAAGGATTCTGTAGAGATTTCAAATATGAATCCGAGACATTTACCTTTCAAAAACTTCGGGCGAAGGATCTAAGTCTATCTTAGAACAAAAAGGAGAAGTCGACAAATAACATCTATGGTAGACATAATTAACTAGAATGATTTTGGTAGCTATGTGACCAATGTAATTTAAAGATCTTAACTAGTATAAATGCCCGTGCGTTGCAACGGGATCTTAAATTTTATTTCACAATGCACATATATAATTCACTACTCACTATAAAAATTTAAAACAAATCCAAGATATCATAATGTACTACAACATGATAATATTGAACGCAATAAAGGATATTATTGTTATGCATCTATGTGGGTGTAGGTCTTCTTCTTACTCTTCCGCGGTAAATCTCATACCTATGTTATGGACCATCATAACTGAAGGAATACTTTTTTCTGATTAGTTCAAACAACACTTTAATATTTATAAATATAATAGCACATGTCTTTGAAATCCTACTTGTCTTTAATCAAGTTTTTTTTTACCTTTTACCAGTGTGATTTAATTAGCTACTTAAATAAATAAGTTATATGGCCTAAACGTGTGCATAAAACCGCACGATCCACAAACAAGCGACATCTTTTCAAATTTGAGTTACTAATTGCTTTCATGTTTCACTCTATTTTAGCTTGAATAAAATAAATACTGTTTTGAAATATATCATATGAATCTGAAAAATAGTAGTAATAACTAATAAGTAGTAGGTAGAGTTGTTTTTTACAATAATAATTTCATACAGAATAAGTATCCTATTACCTAAGTAAATACATGTTCAAAAATATTAAAAAATATCTCTCGTCCTATATTTTGTCAAGTTTAACATCCACACACCACACATGACTTACGTCATTACAGAATTTGCATGATGCAATTTTTTGAGATAACGATGATTATATTTCAAAATAATCAATTAAAAATAGTCATGAAAAAGATATTAGAAGATCCTAAAATTTAAAAGCAAGCATAATATTTAAAATCCTAAGATAATTCTATGCTAGCTTAGCTTCACCTCTACTGTTTACACCATCGCACAGTCTCTCCCTTACTCACATAATCATCCTTCTCCTTTAACAACAGCTACTTAGCTCAGCTTCACCTGTATTGTCGTTCCGCCATTACATAGACACGCAATCATCTAGTTCCTGCATTTCACCCAATTAATCCTGACAATATTAGACGGATTATATAGCTTCTTCCTTCTATAATTTGCACAGCCAAGACATTTACTTCTCCAAACACGTGACAATGGATGCAGTAGAGATGCAACTTCCATTTCGCATAAGACAAACAACATACGGAGTGGGACTATAAATAAAGAGGTACATACACTTTGAGTTGCCTGCAAGACTGCAAAATAACAAGATAACTCATATCTTTTCAGGATAACCATGGTTCCAAAAATGATTATTTGACAATTACTGTGTTCTCTTTTCGAAGCACTGATCGTGTTACCATGATTTTCGACAAGAACGTGAACAGTATTACCCCTCTAAATATGATCAGGGGTGGCATCTCTTTTGCGTAAGTACAGCTGAAAAATTCTGCAAGGGTGAGATATCTGACCAACCTCCCAGCAAGGATATGCTCAAAATGACAACAATGATATGACCCCAGGAATAACTGGTGGCTTGACCAAACAAAAGACCATCAACAGATTCGGTAGTAGCATATAGAGCGGTTCAAACTTTCATATTTCAGATATATTAGAACATTTTCATAAGGTTGCAACGACGTAGACAGGTTGCAAAGATTATTGCAGAGTATCTAATAGTGTATAGATAGTGTCGTCATCAGGAAGGCTGATAGCACGTAACAGGTTTTTTGTCCTTCTCGGTTACACTTAGAATAGGCATCCATGAACATTTTTTTCTAAAGCCGCGACATAGTAAATACTCATAAGAAAGAGAGAACCATTTCATCGACATAGTAAACCTACCAAAGCTGCGACAAAACAAGCCCGCCCAGCCACTTGATGGTTTATAAACGTTCTAAAATACTTGATTGCAAGAATGTCATGGTTAGAATTGAACTCAATCCTGTGGCATGGACTGCCTACATTTTTTTGTGGAAATTGTATGTAATGGACATCAATCATCATCACCATTCAAAGCAGCAAACCTGTGTTGATAGCATAGCTCAAATGAGTGGTGCCCCATGATTCTGAGAAAGGCTCTGACAACTCGTACAATTCATGCTACCAGCACCACAACCGATCTGGAAGTATAGAAAATAATTTATTCAACAAGCATGATATAGTGCGAAACACTATATATTGACTGAACAAATAAAAAGAAGCAATTTGCACAAAAAATGGTTTAACTTTATACGGTATGAGATTTTTTGAGTATGACACTGGACATCCAAATGCCGACATACTCCTGGGGCAAATAAGGAAAACAATAATCAGGTATACGATTTTAATACACGCAATAATGCAGCATGGAAAATATGTTAGTTAGAGACAATGGTGGCTGTGTCATGCCTTGGCAGAAGAAACTGGAGCAATAAACATGGAGACATGGAGTAGTTCTCCGCCTCTTGCAATTTCATGCGGTTGCATCTATGACAGATTATTATGTACAATAAAAAATCTCTTCTATGAACATATGATGACCTTCAAACTTTGGCCTCGGAACAGCTGGTCTCCACCTCCTTGCTGGACACCCACGCTGCACCTTTGGCGGCCAAACTTCTGCCCCGGCCGCCATCCGTAGATTGGTCTGGGATTTTTGACTGGGAACCCTAGTTCTTGATTCGACATGGGAGGGCGCCGGTGGTTTTGTGGGAGGGGAGGAATCTCCGCGGTGCTCGAGGTGGGGAAGAAGCTCGTTGGTGCTGGAGGGGCATCTGTTGGGGATGGTGGAGGCCTGGGCGGCGTCGTCGATGGAGGAAGGGAAGGTAGCAGATGGGGTGGTTGGTACAGCGAGGAAAGATGGATGGATGGCAGGCTTGTTTGACGGATGGCAAGTGCACCTGGAGCCGAGCATTGGAGAGGAGGCCGATGGCGAGGAAGGAGTTCTCCATGGACCCATATCTCATACCAGAATTTCATCAAGCACCTAGCAAGCACAAAACAGACAAATTTTAGATGGGGAGGATTACAGTCAGGCGAAGGGGGAGCGCTTGGACGCCTAAGCGCCGCCAAGGCGACGCCTAAGCAATGCCTTTAAAACCATGGGTAAAACATTGTGTCTTTGTAGAAATTGGGATAATGCGACTATGAGTGGTGCTTATGATGCTTTGCTTGGGTCCTCAAGGGCTCAGTTTACACTGCTATGCTAACAAATATTGTAAATATTGTAAGTTGAGAAAACTCGTTTGTGTTGATATTCAGTAGAAGCCTTGATATGCTTCTTATCAAGAAAAGGTGAACAAAATGCAAAACTGTCTTATTTGCAAGGACGCACTACACTGCTAATAACAATAATAAAACCTGTGCAATTTAGCTTTGGAGAGAGAATGGAACCACTACTAAACTGCCCAGAAAACGAAGAGCACAACTTATCTGGTTCATACATAGAGAGAAACCCACAAGCTAAGGGATCGACACAGCACCAACCTTTGGAAGGATTTGCTTAATCAACCAAGATGTGGAATGAACAGTCAGTTTCCTAGAGGAACTCTTGTGCAATCACTGCCGGCATACAAAAAAGCAAACAAATCACTGCCAGTGTAGTATGATCATACCATGGTGCAAGTAAGGAGCGAATACTTCAAGGAAAATTCTTTATTTTCATACCAAGCAGTTGCTTGTTTTGGTTCTCAGTTAAGCACGGGTTAAAGAATATGACATGTCATCTATGTACCACCCTGCAATAACAACAGCAGATGCCTTCATGAGGAGAAGGAACAATGAAAAGCAAACAGCAGGGATGGTGCAGGCTTATAATATGCATATATGAATCCATCTGAATTCGGAGAGATGGGAATCGCAGCAAGCATTGCATCCCCTCCTCACCCTGACCTCTGAAACAAATCTAACCTGCATACAGAAATAATTTCGTCAGGGACCAAATAACAAACAAAAAGAAAAGAAGGCTTGCAAGATGAGGCGGAGGAGCGATGAGCAGGAGGGTGGCCGTTCCTTTGCTCGCTCTTTCTTGGGCCATGGAAATTCTTCCAGTGGTTAGATGGGGATGATATTTTTCCAGACCAAGTTAGTACAATCGATTCTGAACGGGATGGATTCGGTAGTAAACTAAGACCTCAACTTTGGTGGGATGGAAAAATTTGCCCCGCGGGCTGGATAACCCGGATCGGCAGCAATCCAGATCAATCCATGACTCCTGAGGATTAAACGAACAAGGCCGAAAGGGGAAAAATTACCTAACCATGAGAGCCAAATCGGGGCGTGAATTCAGCGTTGGGAGTGGCACTGGCGTCCTTCTACTCTGCTTCAGCGGCGGCGGCATTGTCGTCGACCCGGATACGGTGCGAGAGGGCGACATGGGCGCACAAGCGAGAAGGCCGGTCATCCCTCGTCGTCCTTGACCAAGAAGCTATGTGGCTTCTCGGTTAGCACAGAGGATCTTGCCAGACGCCACCGGAGAGCAGGAGAACAGGCTGAAAATAATGCCTATGCTATGCCACATGTTGGAGCGCTGAGGGGGCTTCATTTCCGCTGTCATTAGCATGCCGAATAATATACAAATAGAAAACCGGAAAATGAAGACACTGTAGATGGCACTTTAGATATGCAACAATCTTAAAATTTTATAACAAAGATTTACGGTCAAAATATTACAGCTACGGTCAAAATATTACAGCGGAAAAATCACTGTTAGAAAATTACTGCTGAAAAATTATAATGGACCGCTGCCAAAAAAAATTGTGGATTAATGCACCGCCAAAAAACTGTCGAAAAATTGTGCAAAACATCAAATAATTACAATGCAGTAATTAAAATTATCCATAGTTACATGGTGTTACCATTCACGATTAGAGCCCATTACAGCATATCAGTAATATCCATCAGCAGAATTTACTGTGGCGCATATACTGTTCATCGTGCACTGTAGCATGGCGGTACTGTTCATTGCGTTTACTGTTCATGCGCCAAATGAACAGTTTGTTGGAGGCCTGAGAGATCAGCAAACCAGGTTAGCTTTTATATATAGTATAATAATAATGAGGTTGACAGATTGAGGCCTGTTGGTACATAATATCTTGTCCACCTGGTCTTTTTACCAAAGTTACAGATGGCAGCCTAACAAACATTGTAACTCAGCTTACAGGATGATCATGTTTTTCAATAATATTATGGATTGTTTATCCGAGGATGCAGAGGTGTCCTTCCTTTCAAAAATGGACTAAATTGTTGGGGAGTGGTTGTTTTCATTGTTTAACTGCCCTCTTAGGGAATGATAGGTTCACAGGTTTAGATGAAAACCTGATTCCGACATGTAAGGCACAAGGTACATTTGCTTATTAGTTTTCTTTACCTAGAATGGATCTGCGGCTATGTTCCCCATATAAAAAAAACCTGATAGAATGGGTGTTTTGTACCTGTACTAGCAATTTCATATATATGTATGCACCCTTGTATTGTAGGGTCACGTTGTATTCGTTTCGGTATGGATGACTTTACTTGAAGTTTTTAAGGTGTGTAAACCAATACATTTTGCACTTGTATAATACCGTTAATCCTTTACCTCTTCGAACACATGTTCCTGAACTGTTTTTTTTTGTTTTGTTTAGTTCATCTAGGTTGAAACTATAAAAGGTTTCTTAGCTAGTACTTAACATCATTGTAAAAAGCTTCATTTCCTCAACCCACTGAGAGTGTGGACCACTGCTCTCGATTGTTCCGTACGGTACCACTCCTACAATGAGAAGGAGCTGCAATAGGCATGCATCTGTTATGGCGTTTTATAGCATTCAAACATCTTTTTCTATTTTTATGTCCAAATGTTGTGAACATGTAATTTACCCTGAACGACACCGAACAATTTTGTACATAGGCTTCCTCCTGTATAACCCCCTTCTCCAAACTCAAAGTCATCAAAGGCTGAGATTGTTCGAGTTTAGGGGGAGGAAGTTGTAGTTGAGCAAACACTTTGTGTACAACATCCAAGTTTAAACTTGAGTGTTACAGATTATGTGGGTCAATACGCCTCACAGACTGTTAGCGGTTTTTTCTCATTTAGCCTACAAAGGGCATAGCCGCAGCGGCAGGTCTCCTGAAAGGCTATAGCCAGGCTATAGCCAGCTATTTAAAACCATGCTCACAGTCTATACGTTCTAGTATAGAAGTTATATAGCCGGCTGTTGTAAAATCAAGTACAACATTTTCACCGGACAATTCAAAATGTGCAAACTTTTTTGATTCAAACAAACTTTATTTGTTCAAAACATCAAGGTGCAAGTGGACACATCCGTGGACTTGCCTGCATTACCCACGTCAGCCGCCAATGCAAAGTGCAGGCCTTGCAGGAGCCTGCGTCCGCTACTTTCAATCGCCTGCAGAGCCCAGCAGGTTACGCAGGATAGGTAGGACCCGCTCCGTCGTCTCCCTCTCCTGTGCGATCCCAGGATACCCAAAGATCCAATTCCCCCACTACCGCCGCACCGAGGAGCCCAGGAATCCCAGGAGAATCCGGCCATGGACACGGACCCGTTGCTCCCGACCACCGCCGCCCCGCACCTCCTGCAGCCGCTGCCGAAGAACTCCTCGGACTTCGGCGCGCCCCCAAACTCGCCCTGCCTGTCCCCGGCCTCCTCCTACAAGGACCGCCTCATCTTCGGGCCCTCCTCGACCACCAGCCGCCGCGCCCTCCCCCCGCCGCCGCCGCTGCAGCCACACCACTACCCCCGCATCTCCGTCGGCCAGCACGACCCGTTCCGTGACTACGACGATGTGGTGACCCGGCATACCACTGCATGGTGTAGTATGCAAGTCTGATATAACACCAATGAAACACCGTTCCACTAGTATTATATCGCTCAGAGTGGTACAACAGAAACATATGCGGGTCCAAGGCAT